>NC_041234.1:930178-942448 GCF_002837175.3 Physeter macrocephalus | reverse complement strand
TTTTTTCTCACGGCACGCGGGCCTCTCACTGTCGTGGCCTCTCCCGTTGCGGAGCACAGGCTCCGGACGCGCAGGCTCAGCGGCCAGGGCTCACGGGCCCAGCCGCTCCGCGGCATGTGGGATCTTCCCGGACCGGGGCACGAACCCATGTCCCCTGCATCGGCAGGCGGACTCTCAACCACTGCGCCACCAGGGAAGCCCCCATTCATCCTTTGTTGGACGTTTGCTGTTTCTACTTTTTGGCTACTATGAGTAATGCTGCTATGAATATTTGTGTACAAGTTTTTGTATGGACATATGTTTTTGTTTCACTTGGGTCTATACCTAGGAGTGGAATTGTGGGTCATATGGTGACTGTATGTTGAATTTTTTGAGGAACTGCCAGACTGTTTTCCGAAGTGGCTGCAGCATTTTACATTCCCACCAGCAGTGTGTGAGGGTTCCAATTTCTTCATATCCTCAACACTTGTTATTGTCTTTTTGATTACAGTTGACTCTTGAACAACATGGATTTGAACTGCATGGGTCCACATATACGTTGGTTTTTTTTTTTTTTTCGATAAGTACATACTACAGTACTACATGATCCAGTAGGTTGAATTCACGGGTATGGGACTGCAGATACAGCGGGCCAAGTGTAAAGTTATATTCGAATTTTTGACTACTTGGGGGTCAGTGCCCCAAGCCCTGCATTGTTCAAGGGTCAACCGTATAGCCATTCTAGTGGGTGTGAAGTTGTGGCTCAGTGTGGCTTTGCTTCACATTTCCTTGATGTCTGAGGATGTTGAACATCTTCTCGTATGCTTATTGGCCACTTGTATATCATCTTTGGAGAAGTGTCTATTCAGATCCTTTGCCCACTTTTAAATTGGGTTATTTGTCATTTTATTATTAAGTTGTAAGAGTTTTTTATATAATCTAGATACAAGTTCCTTATCAGATATATAATTTGTACTATTGACATTTGGGGCCAGATGATTGTCCTGTTGTTCATTGTAGGATGTTCAGCAGCGTCCTTGGCCTCTACAGCCGCTAGATGTCAGTAGTACACTTCTCCCAAACCCCAGTTGTGACACTAAAAATGCCTCCAGACATTGCTGAACATCCCCTGGGGACACAGGTGGAATAGCCCCCATCGAGATGCACTGATTCAGAGAAATCTAGTTCTGTTCTCTCCCCTCCAGCATAGTCCCTTCCTTCCCTATGGCAACCATTAATTCTTTTTTTTTAATGGGTTATCTTTCCATTTTAAAAATATAAGTAAACCTGTATGTCTACTTGTAACCCCCTCCCCTTCTTAGGTAAATGACAGGATACTCTGCCCATTTTTTCTGCCTTGCTTTTTTCACTTAACTCTGTATGCTGGAGTGGAGATCACTCCGTGGAAGGATATAGAGATATTCTTCACTCTTTTTTTTTTTTTTAAATTAATTTATTTATTTTCGGCTGCGTTGGGTCTTCGTTGCTGTGCGCGGGCTTCCTCTTTGCGGTGAGCGGGGGCTACTCTTGGTTGCGGTGCACGGGCTTCTTATGGCAGTGACTTCTCTTGTTGCAGAGCACGGGCTCTAGGCGCGTGGGCTTCAGTAGTTGTGGCCCGTGGGCTCAGTAGTTGTGGCTCGCAGGCTCTAGAGCACAGGCTCAGTAGTTGGGGCGCACGGGCTTAGTTACTCCGTGGCATATGGGATCTTCCTGGACCAGGGCTCGAACCCCGTGTCCCCTGCATTGGCAGGCGGATTCTTAACCACTGCATCACCAGGGAAGTCCACTTCACTCATTTTTATAGCTTGCAATTCAGACTATAATGAAATGTAACTTCCCAGCCAGATGGCACTTTTAAGTCTTATGCTCAGAAGACTTAATACAAGTGAAGAGTTCCTTACAAGGCTTTAACAGAAACATATGTCCTGACTAATGGCTGAAATGGCTGTGCCAGGCGAACCTTGGGTTTTCTTTTAGAGAATACTTTGGGATAGGAAGTGATTTTACCAGTAGGTGCCACTGTTAGATAGCTTTGTCAAAGTTAATTCCTTGATGACTATCCTTTACTCTTTGTGTGTGTGTGTGTGTGTGTGTGTGTGTGTGTGTGTGTGTGTTGCATATTTAAGACATTTATACACAGGATAAAAAAGTTAAGCCCTACAGAAAAGGTATAAAACTGCCTCTCATGTGCCCCTACCTTACCTCAGTTCCCTTACCCAGAGGTGACTACCTTCATCTATTTCTTTTGTTATTCTTCCAAAGATTGTGTGTGTGTGTATGTGTACAAATGCCTACCTGCAAACATGTATGGACATATGCTCCCTTAAAAAAATACATATGCTACCATGCTTGAGACATCGTTCCCCTTGCTTTTTTTTTTTTTTTTTTTAAATAAATTTATTTATTTATTTTTGGCTACGTTGGATCTTTGTTGCTGCGTGCGGACTTTCTCTAGTTGTGGTGAGCAGGGACTACTCTTCGTTGTGGTGTGCGGGCTTCTCATTGCGGTGGCTTCTCTTGTTGCGGAGCACAGGCTCTAGGTGCGCGGGCTCAGTAGTTGTGGCTTGCAGGCTCGAGAGCGCAGGCTCAGTAGTTGTGGCGCATGGGCTTCGTTGCTCCGGGGCCTGTGGGATCTTCCCGGATCACGGCTCGAACCCGTGTCCCCTGCATTTGCAGGTGCATTCTTAACCCCTGCGCCACCAGGTAAGTCCCCTCCTTGCTTTTTGTACTCATCACTCCACATCAGTGCACAGGGATCGTCTACATGCTTGCCTTGCTCTACACATCATTCTTTATTTAAACAGTCTCATATTGATAAATATTTAGGTTGTATCCATTATTTGCTGCTTTAAATCATGCTGCAAATTAGTATGTGTACATATGTTCTCATAGCGACACATACACACTTCTATGGGATGAATTCCTAGAAGGGGAATTGCGAAGTCAGAGGAATTGTGCGTTTTACATTTTGATAGTTTCTATACTCATAAGTGAGATGAGAACAATAAAACCTAATTGCTACTGAACATCTTTATGTCCTGCATTCAGTTTGTTGGAGAAAAATAGCCTTAAGAGCCACCATTTATGAGGATGGGGAGAAGTCTTATTGAAGGAAAAAAAGACTAAGGTAATAGAATCGCCAGGGAGCAGGCACCAGGAAGCCCGGGGAATCACTTAAACTTGAGCAAATAACAATGACTCACGGTGAGTAATGGCCATTCTGGCCCTTCTCGCTAAAAAAGTAAATAGTTTTGGAAACCAGGAGCCTCCTAAAGGGTATATTTGCAGCTAAAATCTGTTTCATGGGTGTGGGGGAGAAAAATAATTTCCCTCTACTCTTCTAGATTCTTTGCTGAGACCCCCTGTAATAAAGGAATAACAGGGGAAAAACAAACAGAAGCTTAATAACATGGATACCTCCTGTATACCCAGGAAAACTGAGTAACTCCCAGAAATGGCCCAAGCCACCATCTTAAGTACCGTCTCCAGCTACAGAGAAAAGAAGATGTTGGGGGTGGAGGTATTTATGGGAGGTTTTCAAGGCAAAGCACAGTAAACAAGGGTGAGTTTGTTATGCGGATTTAAGTCCCTGCCTTCTCCATTGAGAAGAGTTTCTAGAGATTTAGAGTCACCCTTCTCTTCCTGGTACAGAAAGGGAGACACCCTTACAAATGGAGGTTTCCCTTATAAATGCAAATGTCTCTAACAAAAGGGTAACTTCTGTCCTGTTTTAGAGCTTCTCCTGTGTCTCCTGTTTCTTAAAAATAATCAGCCCAGGATAATCTTTATGCCAAAGAGGCATATTTTGTGTGTGTGGGGGCAAATTCTGCTCCCCTTCGTGGGCCACCGTGACCCTCCTTTGGCATGCACGATTAGTCTTATGGTTGCTTATTAAATCAGTAGAGATACTGGCATACAGGACAGATATCTAAGAGGGGGCGTCTCTTATGCACATAAAAGGAGAAATAGTTTTTCTTCTACGAGTGAAGGTAGAGTCTTTCTGAGTCTGGAAGTACCAGGAGAGAGTGAGTAAAATTTATTTTATTGTGCCATTTCTCTGCTTGATCCACAAGGTGAAATAGAAGGCTCTGGAACTTTGCAGAATATTTGGGTTCTACAGCAAGTCTGACTTTCTGGCCTGCTTTAAAGCAGCTTCACCTGCCTTCCAGGTGATGCGTACCAGGAACACAGCTGTAGCTGACTTGTATTCTGACTCTGTATCAATCACATGGCTGCTGCTGACACACTTGACCTTGAATTTGGCTTCAGATCTCTCCAGTTCATGTGGAGGATAGCTCATGGCATTTTAGAGTTTTATATTTAGAATGTTTTTGGCTTTTGAGATATATATATGAAGAATGATCTCAATCTGACGTGTAGGTATGTGGATATGCATAATTTTTAGCATTTCTTTTCTGTTTACTGAAAATAGTAACTTAAAAATCTGAATTTACATTCGATATGGAAACAGAATCTGAAAACAGAATCCATGTTCCACATTCAAACACATCAACACAGACTGCTGTCAACTAAAAAAATAATACAGGAGGCTGCAAATAGGAAGAGTTTATTTGGAATCTTAAGAATTGCAACTTGGGGGAATTCACTGCCAGTGGTTAGAACTCCACGCTTCCACTGCCGGGCGGGGGCGGGGGGCGGGCGGGTTCGATCCCTGGTCGGGGAACTAAGATCCCACAAGCCCCACCACATGGCCAAAAAAAAAAAAAAAAAAAAAAAAAAA
The DNA here is from genome assembly GCF_002837175.3 of Physeter macrocephalus. Classification (NCBI taxonomy): domain Eukaryota; kingdom Metazoa; phylum Chordata; class Mammalia; order Artiodactyla; family Physeteridae; genus Physeter; species Physeter macrocephalus. The sequence goes on along the minus strand of NC_041234.1, from coordinate 937,728 downwards.
AAAACACCCAATTTGGGAGACACAGATTTGGGTAATCCTAAAAGAGTGTTCAGAGGAAGAGAGAGTCAGGGCTTATAAAGACAGAAAGCCAAGAGGTAGTTAAAAGTTGCCTGGTAAGAATTGTGATGGACTCTGATGCGAGTCAGAGAATATTTGCCCTTGAGGAATTATGAGTTGTTTTAGGGTAGGGGTCCAGTAAGTATCTTGGGTTTCTGGCAGGTGTTCTGAAGCCGAATCTGGCCTCTGTACCCCGACACCAAATTAAATTCCAGAGACAGAGTTTTAGGTGAAGTGGAAAAGAATAGCTTTATTGCTTTGCCAGGCAAAGCAGTGGACTAATGCCCTCAAAACTGTGTCCCGACCTGGAGGGGGTAGTGAGGAGTTTTATAGTAGTGGTTCAAAGAGGGTGTGATCAGCTCGTGGACGTTCTTCTGATTGGTTGGTGGTGAAGTTGGAACCTTCTGGTTCCAACTGGTCTGGGGTCTACCTGCTTGTGGGCAGCATGCAGTTAACTTCTTCCACCGGGTGGGGACTTCAGCATCTGCTAAACAGCTCAAAGATATTGTTATGTGTGTCCCTTGAGGGGAACCAGGACCCTGCCCCAAGGCTGCACTGTTGTTTCTCTTGACTGTTCCTCCCTTGTCTCCGCATCCCCTCCCTTCCCTAATTAGCATCGGTTGGAACCTGCTCCTTGGAACTCAGGGAAGGTCAGGGAGGCTGAATGAAGCCTATTTCCTGTAATTAAGAAATGGGGGACATGGAAGGGCTTTTGTGCCCAGGAGCCCCACAGGGTCCTGCTTGGTATCAGTTCTGATGACTTCATTGGGTCAAAAGGTCAGATTCCATCCAGGCTGACACATGCATCAGTCATACTTCCTTAGTGGCCTCCTGGCTCCATTTTAGAGAGTTCTCTTAGCAATACTTTGGACCACAACTGGGTTTATGCTAAGGAGACGGCTCATGTGATTAGACCAACTGTGACCGAATCCAGGCTCGCTCTGCTCGCCGCACGACAGGCCAATAAATGGAGAGATGAGGTGCTGAGGCAAGGACTAGCAACTTTATTCGGAAAGCCAGCAGATCGAGAAGATGGCGGACTAGGGTCCCCCAAAATCATCTTATTGGGGTCTGGATGCCAGTTTCTTTTATAGAACAGAGAGGGGGAGGAGGTGAGGAAGTAAAGTAAAAAGGCCATTTATCTTGCAAAATAGGAAGGGGTGTGTTAATTTTTTTCTTTTCTGCAGCCATTCACAGGTGGGCAGGGTCAAAATGTGTCTCTGTGAGTTGAACAAAGGCCTTTCGGTTTAACAGTCAGGCAGAGGGGCAGGGTTCCCTGTGACAGGCTATTATGTATGCTTGCAGCTATAGACAGTGATTATAATAACAAAAACAACGAGAAGCAAAGGTTAGAGTCAAAGAAACAGATCCAACATGCAGTCAGAATTGGCTCTTCCCTGTTACACAACCTTGTGATTAGAGGGTTGGGGCTTTGAGCCAGGTGATGTCAGCTGGACCTTCAGGGAGAGGAGGGGGACTGGATTTTGAGTCCAATCATGTAGCCAATTATCCAATTAATCATGCCTATGTAGTGAGACCCCAGTAAAAACTCAGGACAGCAGGCTCCAGTGAGCTTCCTGGTGCGTGGACACACGTGTGCTGAGTATGACATGCCCTGATTTCACGGGAAGAGGACACAGTAGCTCTGTGTTTGAGACCCTCTCGGACCTCACCCTATGTGTCTCTTCATTTGACTGGTCCTCATTTGTATCCTTTATCATAAAACTGTAATCTTAGGTATAGAGGTTTCCTGAGTTCCATGAATTCTCAAACATGAAGGAGTAGTGGGCCTCCCTGAATTGTTAGCCAGTTAGTCAGAAGCACTGGAAGCTTGAGGACCCCCAGACTTGCAGCTGGCAACTGAAATGAGGGCAGTCTTGTTGGGGACCGTGCCCTTAGCCTGCTGAGTCCACCCTAACTCCAGGTGGCTAGCGTCCGAATGGTATTGCTGAATGGTAGAGATAAAACCAGCTTCTTCCTTCTTGGGTGGTGGGGGGGAGGTGGTGGGGGGGAGTTGGTGGACCCTCCGTTTGCATGTCTGTAGGCAATAATTGTTTTGCTATCAGTTATCTCCAGCTTACAGAGTTGTTAAATAGCTTTCCTAGACTCAGAATGAGATCTTGGGGAAGGGTGAGCTATAGACATAGCGTAGCTTCCCCTTGAAGCACTGACTTTCCTTTACATGCTTTCTTTATCTAAAGAAGAAATAGCACTTGAGACATCATTAAATCCATTCTCCTGCATCTAGGACAGTCTAACTAAAACCAGCTCTGGCTGACCAGTAAACAGTGGTCAAGTCCCAAATTTAAATCTTCAGGGAAGATGAACTCCACGTCCACTGGCACCGTATCCCAACATCACAAACCTCCGGACTCTGATATTCTTTCAGGTGTGTAGCTCAGCACAACCCTGTGCACCCTGTGGGCATTAATAATCATGAAGTTAGTAAATAAATAACCAAAACCCTCCTGCCCCATCCCTCAAGGCTGGTCTGTTTTCCATATAAAAGATGAGCATCTCATCCCCAAAATAACATCCCTTCATCTTCTGAGTCCTTCTGAGTCCAGTCCCCCACACACTCTGCATTCTGCATGTGGGGTTTGGTGTTTCCCTTTATGCTCCCACCAGTTTTCTAATGTTATTTCTCTTGTTTTGCAGTCAGCTGCTGTTCTGTATGGGAAACCAGAAGTTGCTGTCGCACCAGTCACGTCGTGGGCATCCACAGTCAGCATCTTCCATGTGACTCCAAATCCTGTGCTCCCTTGACCTGCTGGGGTCCCAAATATCTACAAAGAAAGAGGTACTTGGGTGTAAGTGCTCAGAGTCATGTGTAAGTCCTCCTTTGTGGTTAAAAAATACCCAGAGTTGTCCTCAGAGCAGTGGCTCGCAGAGTATGCTCCCTGGTCCATCAGCATCTTCTGGGGACTTGTTAGAGATGCAAATTCTCAGGCCCTAGCGCAGACCTGCAGAACCAGAAACACTGGGGGTGCATCTTAACAGGCTCTCCAGGGCATTCTGTTGCACGCTGAAGTGTGAGAACCACTTGTATAGATTTTTAATTGTACTGGAATTTGAAGCTCAGTACGGAAAAGCCAGTGGGCTTCATGAAATGCAATTGCTTCTCGTCTCTCTATTTCTGGCTGTAACCTGGAGACACAGGTTTGCCAGCAGAATCTCCTGAGCTTCCCGGATGAACCTAACAGAGTCACTCTATTCCCTGGTTGAGTCATCTGTTTACCCCAGGACAGACTGCCCTTTGTGTGGGAAGAGGACCATGTCAAACCAGTGGGAAGTTGAGAAGTAACATTTTCCTTCTAACCCGCATTTTTTCTCGAGTCCACATCTCCATCTGCATGTGGTGAGAGCTTCCAGGGGGCTCAGCTGGGCGAAACCACCACAGTGTCTCCCAGATGTTCTGGGTGTTTGCTTCCGGATCGCTCAGCCCAAGAAAATCTGAGGCAGCAAGATTTCAGCCCACTTGTCTGCCTTTAGCCGTGGTTCAGAAGGCCCCTGTTACATGCTGGTCCTTGCTATTCACATCCTACTCGGTGTGACTCATCTTCTGGCATTCATCCCTTGCAGGCAGAGGATGGACTTTTAACCACAGTGCAAAACACCCAATTCTCTCTTATGACATGTATTTAAACTTCTCTTCCAAATCTCCCTCGAGATTGCTGCCAGGGGTGGCACCTCCTCTCGGATGCTCATCTGGAAACTGAAAGTGTCCTCTGAAAAGGGGCAGAGAGGATATTTTAACTGGGGAAAATGTCTTCCACTACTGTGGAACCTGGGAATGGATGCAGGCGGATAGCTTCAAAGTGAAGCTGTGTAATTAGGCACGTCTGATGAAAATGACAGTCCGCAGGTGGCACACTGCTTTGGAGGTGTGATCACAAACACCAGCCCCCCTCGGGAGATGAGGTAGAGGCAGTTAGGACTTAAATTAGTTTATCTTTAATTTGCATTTGATGTTGGTATAACATTGGCCCACCAGGAGGCAGAGAGTTGATGAGGTGAGAGTCACTGTTTTGCATAAGAACTACTCTGCCTTCACATCTGTAGAACTGAGCATGCACATGAACTCTGTGTAGATCATGCCAGAGACTCTGATACACTGTAGGGCTCTTAGCTGTGGGAGGGCGCAATTTAGATTTGGAATACAGTGTTCCCAGGAATGATTCACCTACAAGCATTCTCTGTTGCATTTATGAACGCTTCACCGCATTGTTTAGGAGTCCTTAGCTTGAACATACGACACATTCTGCATGCCTGCTTACCTTGTTGACTATTTTTGTTAGGATCTTTCGGTGCAAAGTCAGTTTCCCAACACTAAATCAAATCTCAGTTGGATCAGTTGTTTTCAAACTTAGCTGAACCTTAGGATCCATGGAGACTCTTAAAAATCCCAAGGCCCTGGGAATTCCCTGGCAGTCCAGTGGTGAGGACTCCACGTTCCCCCTGTCGAGGGCCTGGGTTCAATCCCTGGTTGGGGAACGAAGATCCCGCAAGCCTTGTGGGAACAAAAACAAAAACCCAAGGCCCAGGTTGCACCCCAGACCAGTTACATCAGACCTTCTGGGGGTGGGGGCCAGGCATTGGTATTTTTTAAAAGTCTCCAGGAGATTCTAAAACGCAGCAAATTGAGAACCACTGACTTAGGCAATTTACATGGCCATTGGATGGGTGGTTGGGAAGGGTCTTGTGAGCTCAGGATAGCTGAATCCATTTCACAAGGGAAAGGGGATATTGTGCTGTGCCCTGGTAATGAGGCTAAGTGGCAAAAGTTGCCCAGCCTTAAAAACAGTTAAAGTAAGCAGTGATTTTGGAGAAACAGACAGGGTTCTCTCCCGCCTCCCAGCCTGTAAAGTTTTCTCCTACCTATGAAAGCATTCACTCTTGAATCCTGTGTGCCAATACACAGCTGATATTGAAGCCAAATCCAGCCTCTGTACCCCAACACCGAATTAAATCTTGGAGGTAGAGTTTTGGGTGAAGTAGAAAAGAATAGCTTTATGGCTTTGCCAGGCAAAGGGGGACACAGCAGGCTAATGCCCTCAAAACTGTGTGTCCTGACCTGGAGTGGGCAGTCAGGAGTTTTATAGCAGTGGTTCACAGAGGGCGTGATCAGCTCGTGGACATTCTTCTGATTGGCTGGTGGGGAGGTAAGTGGGCGTCAGCACCGTCAACCTTCTGGTTCCAGCTGGTCTGGGGTCTGGTCTGGGGTCTCCATGCTTGTGGGCAGCATGCAGTTAACTTCTTCCACCGGGTGGGGGCTTCAGCATCTGCTAAACAGCTCAAAGATATTGTTATGTGTGTCCCTTGAGGGGAACCAGGACCCTGCCCCAAGGCTGCACTGTTGTTTCTCTTGACTGTTCCTCCCTTGTCTCCGCATCCCCTCCCTTCCCTAATTAGCATCGGTTGGAACCTGCTCCTTGGAACTCAGGGAAGGTCAGGGAGGCTGAATGAAGCCTATTTCCTGTAATTAAGAAATGGGGGACATGGAAGGGCTTTTGTGCCCAGGAGCCCCACAGGGTCCTGCTTGGTATCAGTTCTGATGACTTCATTGGGTCAAAAGGTCAGATTCCATCCAGGCTGACACATGCATCAGTCATACTTCCTTAGTGGCCTCCTGGCTCCATTTTAGAGAGTTCTCTTAGCAATACTGAGTCCATTTTGATTTTTCCTTTCACACATGTACACTTGGTGCTATTGGTAAGGAAGAGTGAGAAATGTGAAGCATTTTAAGCAGATGCAAATGGAGATTTGAGATTGTGGCATTTGATATTATTTCAGTTTTGGTTATTTATCATAGATGTGACTTACTTACCCCTTTTTGATCCAAGAATTTTCAAAGTCAAAATTAATTTTACATCTGACACAGTGGATTTGTGATAGTCGCATATAATTAAAAATGCATTCAGGTGAGGGGTAATTTGTGTTATATACTAAGCATAATTAATGCATAACATTTTCCTACCTTTAGTTGAAGCCCTGTTAAATTAAATATTTTCTACTTTCATTTATTTTTCAACAATTTCATATGGAAAGCAAATTAAGAGGGTTAAAAAACCCAGACAGCCACTTACAGTAACTTTCCAGGCAACTTTTATAAATTTGAAGACTGCTTTAATTTAGAACATTGTAGTAAGCATCTCCCAACTAACAAAATGATCTTAAAGAAGTCATTTGGAGCTTAATTTGGGCTAAAGAACTTTTTTCTCATAAAAGAAGCTGTGAGGAAGACAGCTGTACTGTGGGTAAAATAGCTTTTTATGGACCAATCTGGGAGCCTAATAGTCACTTAATCCTGTCTCTGTGGGGACCATAGCTTCAGAGTTGATGTCAGGCTGTTACTGGAGTCTACTTTTTAAAAGGAGTCAGCACAGCTGGGAGTAAGCCCCCATTAGTGAATCAATAAGAGTAGTCCATAATCTTAACAATAACTGAATGACTAAATGAGTACTTCAGAGCTAATGTATTTGAAAGCTTTTATACCTTTAGCTCAATGGGAAGTGCCTTAGGAATAGGTATTTCAACAACTTGAAAGATTTCTTTTTGCAGTAGAAATAGCTGGATTCTAGTGGAAAGAGATTATTAAGAAAAAACTCACTGTGCATTTGGCCCTCATCCACTTAAGTTCAGTCCTAAATGTAGTGTATTACTAATGAGCAGCTGCCACAACCCTGCTTGCATGCAGTTTAGTTGGAGACACAAGACACAGACGCCTGAGACATACAACCAATTGTGTGGCAGTATGTGAGTACGCCCTCAGTAATGCTACCAGCTCTGACAACCAGGACTTCTGCCATGAGAGAATGTTCTGGATCTGTGCCGTCCTTTATGGCAGCCACGAGCCACATGGGGCTGTGGAGCACTTGAAATTTAGCTAGGGTGGCCAAGGAACTGAATTTTATTTTTTTATTTTAATTTAATTAATTAATTAATTTATTTATTTATTTCTGGATCCCTCCCTGTCTCTCCCAGCTTCTGGTTGCTCCCAGAAACCCTTAGCTTCTGTGGCTACTTCACTCTTCTTTTTTTGAATTTTTGAATTTTATTTTATTTATTTTTTTATACAGCAGGTTCTTATTAGTCATCAATTTTATACACATCAGTGTATACATGTCAATCCCAATCGCCCAATTCATCACACCACCATCCCTACGCCCCTGCCGCTTTCCCCGCTTGGTGTCCATACGTTTGTTCTCTACATCTGTGTCTCAATTTCTGCCCTGCAAACTGGATCATCTGTACCATTTTTCTAGGTTCCACATATATGCGTTAATATATGATATTGGTTTTTCTCTTTCTGACTTACTTCACTCTGCATGACAGTCGCTACGTCCATCCACATCTCAGCAAATGACCCAATTTCGTTCCTTTTTAATGGCTGAGTAATATTCCGTTGTATATATGTACCACATCTTCTTTATCCATTCGTCTGTCGATGGGCATTTAGGTTGCTTCCATGACCTGGCTATTGTAAATAGTGC
>NC_041234.1:929030-929470 GCF_002837175.3 Physeter macrocephalus | reverse complement strand
TTCTATCTTGTTCCATGGATCTATGTTTCTGTTTTTGTGCCAGTACCATATTGTCTTGATTACTGTAGCTTTGTAGTATAGTCTGAAGTCAGGGAGTCTGATTCCTCCAGCTCCCACTTTTTTCCCTCAAGACTGCTTTGGCTATTCGGGGTCTTTTGTGTTTCCATACAAATTTTAAGATTTTTTCTTCTAGTTCTGTAAAAAATGCCGTTGGTAATTTGATAGAGATTGCACTGCATCTGTAGATTGCTTTGGGTAGTATAGTCATTTTCGCAATACTGATTCTTCCAATCCAAGAACATGGTATATCTCTCCATCTGTTGGTGTCATCTTTAATTTCTTTTCTCAGTGTCTTATAGTTTTCTGCATACAGGTCTTTTGTCTCCCTAGGTAGGTTTATTCCTAGGTATTTTATTCCTTTTTTTGCAATGGTAAATGGG
>NC_041234.1:928018-928472 GCF_002837175.3 Physeter macrocephalus | reverse complement strand
TTATCTTCTCAAAGAACCAGCTTTTAGTTTTATTGATCTTTGCTATTGTTTTCTTTGTTTCTATTTCATTTATTTCTGCTCTGATCTTTGTGATTGCTTTCCTTCTGCTAACTTTGGGTCTTGTTTGTTCTTCTTTCTCTAGCTCTTTAAGTGTAAGGTTCGATTGTTTATTTGAGATTTTTTTTATCCCACTTTCTGGAGCGTTTTTATCATAAATGGGTGTTGAATTTTGTCAAAAGCTTTTTCTGCATCTATTGAGATGATCATACTGTTTTTATTCTTCAATTTGCTAATATGGTGTATCACATTGATTGATTTGTGTCTGTTGAAGAATCTTGCATCCCTGGGATAAATCCCACTTGATCATGGTGTATGATCCTTTTAATGTGTTGTTGGATTCTGTTTGGTAGGATTTTGTTGAGGATTTTTGCATCCATATTCATCAGTGATATTG
>NC_041234.1:925417-927131 GCF_002837175.3 Physeter macrocephalus | reverse complement strand
CTTTGCTATTGTTTTCTTTGTTTCTATTTCATTTATTTCTGCTCTGATCTTTATGATTTCTTTCCTTCTGCTAACTTTGGGTCTTGTTTGTTCTTCTTTCTCTAGCTCTTTAAGTGTAAGGTTCGGTTGTTTATTTGAGATTTTTTTTATTTCTTGAGGTAGGCTTCTATAGCTATAAACTTCCCTCTTAGAACTGCTTTTGCTGCATCCCATAGGTTTTGGATCATTGTGTTTTCATTGTCATTTGTCCCTAGGTGTTTTTTGATTTCCTCTTTGATTTCTTCAGTGATGTCTTGGTTAATTAGTAATGTATTGTTTAATCTCCATGTATTTTTTTTTTTTACATTTCTTTCCCTGTAATTCATTTCTAATCACATAGTGTTGTAGTCAGAAAAGATGCTTGATATGGATTTGTGACCAAGATATGTTCTATCCTGGAGAATGTTCAGTGTGCACTTGAGAAGAAAGTGTAATCTGCTGTTTTTGGATGGAATGTCCTATAAATATCAATTAAATCTATCTGGTCTATTGTGTCATTTAAAGCTTCTGTTTCCTTCTTTATTTTCATTTAGGATGATCTGTCCATTGGTGTAAATGAGGTGTTATTTAAAGTCCCCCACTATTATTGTGTTACTGTCGATTTCCTCTTTTATAGCTGTTAGCAGTTGCCTTATGTATTCACGTGCTCCTATGGTGGGTCCATATATATTTATGTTTGTTATATCTTCTTCTTGGATTGATCCCTTGATCATTATGTAGTGTCCTTCCTTGTTTCTTGTAACATTCTTTATTTTAAAGTCTGTTTTATCTGATACGAGTATTGCTACTCCAGCTTTCTTTTGATTTCCATTCGCATGGAATATCTTTTTCCATCCCCTCGCTTTCAGTCTGTATGTGTCCCTAGGTCTGAAGTGGGTCTCTTGTAGACAGCATATATATGGGTCTTGTTTTTGTATCCATTCAGCAAGCCTGTGTCTTTTGGCTGGAGCATTTAATCCATTCACGTTTTAGGTAATTATCGATATGCATGTTCCTTTGAACATTTTTTTACTTGTTTTGGGTTTGTTTTTGTAGGTCCTTTTCTTCTCTTGTGTTTCCCACTTAGAGAAGTTCCTTTAGCATTTGTTGTAGAGCTGGTTTGGTGGTGCTGAATTCTCTTAGCTTTTGCTTGTCTCTAAAGCTTTTGATTTCTCCATCTAATGTGAATGAGATCCTTGCCGGGTAGAGTAATCTTGGTTGTAGGTTCTTTCCTTTCATCACTTTAAGTATATCATTTCAATCCTTTCTGGCTAGTAGAGTTTCTGCTGAGAAATCAGCTGTTAACTTATGGGAGTTCCCTTGTATGTTATTTGTCGTTTTTCCCTTGCTTCTTTCAATAATTTTTGTCTTTAATTTTTGCCAATTTGATTACTATGTGTCTCAGCATGTTTCTCCTTGGGTTTATCCTGTGTGGGACTCTGTGCGCTTCCTGGACTTGGGTGGCTATTTCCTTTTCCATGTTAGGGAAGTTGTTGAGTATAATCTCTTCAAACATTTTCTCGGGTCCTTTCTCCCTCTCTTCTCCTTCTGGGACCCCTGTAATGCGAATGTTGTTGCGTTTAATGTTGTCCCAGATGTCTCTTAGGCTGTCTTCATTTCTTTTCATTCTTTTTTCTTTATTCTGTTTTGCAGCAGTGAAGTCCACCATTCTGTCTTCCAGGTCACTTGTCCATTC
>NC_041234.1:918865-924735 GCF_002837175.3 Physeter macrocephalus | reverse complement strand
CTGTTTGTTTGTTCTTTAATTCTTCTAGGTCTTTGTTAAACATTTCTTGCATCTTCTCACTCTTTGCCTCCATTTTTTTTCCGAGGTCCTGGATCATCTTCACTATCATTATTCTGAATTCTTTTTCTGGAAGGTTGCCTATCTCTACTTCATTTAGTTGTTTTTCTGGGGTTTTATCTTGCTCCTTTATCTGGTACATAGCCCTCTGCCTTGTCACCTTTTCTGTCTTTCTGTGAATGTGGTTTTTGTTCCACAGCCTGCAGGATTGTAGTTCTCCTTGCTTCTGCTGTCTGCCCTCTGGTGGTTGAGGCTATCTAAGAGGCTTGTGCAAGTTTCCCGATGGGAGGGACTGGTGGTGGGTAGAGCTGTGTGTTGCTCTGGTGAGCAGAGCTCAGTGAAACTTTAATCTGCTTGACTGGTGATGGGTGGGGCTGGGTTCCCTCCCTGTTGGTTGTTCAGCCTGAGGCGACCCAACACGGGAGCCTACCCGGGCTCTTTGGTAGGGCTAATGGCGGACTCTGGGAGGGCCCACGCCAAGGAGTACTTCCCAGAACTTCTGCTGCCAGTGTCCTTGTCCTCACAGTGAGACACAGCCACCCCCCGCCTCTGCAGGAGACCCTCCAACACTAGCAGGTAGGTCTGGTTCAGTCTCCTATGGGGTCACTGCTCCTTCCCCTGGGTCCTGATGCACACACTACTTTGTGTGTGCCCTCCAAGCATGGAGTCTGTATTTCCCCCAGACCTGTCGAAGTCCTGCAATCAAATTCCGCTAGCCTTCAAAGTCTGATTCTCTAGGAATTCCTCCTCCCGTTGCCAGACTCCCAGGTTGGGAAGCCCTACGTGGGGCTCAGATCCTTCACTCCAGTGGGTGTACTTCTGTGGTATAAGTGTTCTCCAGTTTGTGAGTCACCCACCCAGCAGTTATGGGATTTAATTTTACTGTGATTGCGCCCCTTCTACCATCTCACTGTGGCTTCTCCTTTGTCTTTGGATGTGGGGTATCTTTTTTGGTGAGTTCTAGTGTCTTCCTGTCGATGACTGTCCAGCAGTTAGTTGTGATTCTGGTGCTCTTGCAAGAGGGAGTGAGAGCATGTCCTTCTGCTCCGCCATCTTGGTTCAGGGCCTACTTCACTCTTATCTCTGTCACCCTGGTTACATTGCTTCCTCCTCTTCCTATGTCTCTGTGTCTTCTCTTCTGTGAAGGAACTGAATTTTAAATTAAATTAAATTTTTAAAAAAATTTATTTAATTAGTTTATTTTTGGCTGCGTTGGGTCCTCGCTGCTGTGCACAGGCTTTCTCTAGTTGAGGCGAGTGGGGGCTACTCTTTGTTGAGGTGCGCGGGCTTACCATTGCGGTGGCTTCTCTTGTTGCGGAGCTCCGGCTCTAGGCACGCGGGCTTCAGCAGTTGTGGCACGCGGGCTCAGTAGTTTTGGCTCGTGGTCTCTAGAGCGCAGGCTCAGTAGTTCTGGTGCACAGGCTTAGTGACTCTGCGGCATGTGGGATCTTCCCGGCCCAGGGCTCGAACCCGTGTCCCCTGCATTGGCAGGTGAATTCTTAACCACTGTGCCAGCAGGGAAGTCCCTAAATTTTACTTAATTTTAATTGATTTAAATATCAATAGCCACCTAGTGTAGTGGCCAAGGTATTGCACAGCACAGGTAGACCTTGGATACTTAAGAATTCAGGGTCTGGGGTGGTGAGAGGGGGGTATACTGTGGGTTACAGTAAGAAGGGAAGATTGTGGGACTCTTGGAGAGTTCATTGAAAGGAGGGGAGGCTTATGCTAGGCTGGAATGTCCAAGATTTGGTCATAAAATCGTGTGGCCGAAGCACATCTCTCCTGTACAGAAGTGGAAGGAAATAAAGGAGATTGGTGTCAATTTGTGGAGGTCCTTGAGTGTCAGTGTGAAAATTAATCCTGAAGGATCAGGGAATGAGTAAGGTAATACCTGCCAACCTTGACATATTATGTAATTGATAAATACTGTACTCGTTACTGAACGCTTTTCAATAGAAATGGGTGCTCTAGGAGGATTCAGCTGGCGTGGGAGACAGAGGGATGAGAGGGGAGAAAAGACTTCAGGCAGTGCACAAATCTGCATCACAGTCTTGCCCTTGTTGACTGTGCTTTTCCTAGTCATCTCCCATAACTGACTCTCCCCACCTTCAACAACCTCTTGTCTGTGGCTGAAGTTGGTATTTAAGGTTAGGGTTTTGGCCATTTTGGTGAGTTACTCAGTTTTCCTGGGTCTCTCCCATGTATACATGTTATTAAAGTTTGGTTTTCTGTTGTTAATGTGTCTCATGTCAATTTAACTCTTAGACCAGCCAGAAGACCTTATAAGGGTAGAGGAAGATGTCTTCCTTCTTAACAACATGATGTTTATTTGTTGTGTTTCCTCTCTTTTTCAATGCCCAGTGCTGCCCCTTCTCTGCACGTTGTCTTCAACGTTGCTCCTACAAATCCCAGTTGAAATACTACTTCTTAGATTAAGCCTTTCCCTCGCCTGATCTCAGAATCACTGACTTAGGATGTCAGATGTCTGACAATTTGTGTCTCTTATGGCATCTTGTATAATACCTTGCCTGTAGTAGGTGCTTTACATATGTTGGAATTGAATGAGATAGTGTATATTTACTTTGTGAGAGGCTGATTGAGATCGAAAACATAGGCGAAAATGGGAAGCTAGCATGACCTAAACATTAGAACTCAAGAAAGCGCATACAACAAAACATAAAACTCCAAGCTATAGACTAATGTTGGTTATTAATAAAGATGTAAAAACCTTAAATAAAATATTAGAATGTCTAATTTAATAGTGTTAAGGGATAGTCAGTCATGAATGGATAGTGTGTTTATCCTGGGAATTAAATTGATTAACACATCATATTGTTCAAACAAAAGAGTGAACCCCCGTATCACCATAGACACTCAATAGGCCGTGTACAGTATCTACACCCTGGTGCTCACAATCTCATATAACAAACTTGACAGGGTGCTTCAAACAAGAGAAAGAATATCTTTTACAAAACAGTACCCAACCATAAACTCAGTGGGAGAATAAAGATCTTCCCTGACTTATGATGGGGTTATGTCCTGAATATTGGAAGTCAATGCATTTACTACACCTAACCTACTGAACATCATAGTTTAGCCTAGCCTACCTTAAATGTGCTCAGAACACTTACATTAGCCCACAGTTGGGAAGAACCATCTCACACAAAGCCTATTTCATAATAAAGTGTAAAAAATCTCATGAAATTGTTACTGAACCAAACTTGGGTCCACCTGCCCGATGCACAGCAAAGCCATTCTGCTGACACCGGCTTGTAGTGAAGGACGGGACAGCGTTTATTGCAGGGTGCCAAACGAGAATGTGCAGCTAGTGCTCAAAAGACCCAAACTCCCCGATGGCTTTTAGGCAAGGGTTTTTAAAGGCAACATTATGGGAGAGGGTCGTAGGGTACCTGGTCAGCTCATGGACATTCTTTCTGCTTGGTTGGTGGTGAGGTAACAGGGTGGTGTTTTAGGAATCTCAATCATAAGTCTTCTGCTTCCAACCAGTCTGGGGTCTGTGTGCTTGTGGTCAGCAAGTAGTCAACATCTTCCACTTAGTTTCTGCAGAACAACTCAAAGATATGTGTCAGATTGTTGTCTATATCCCTTCAGGAGGAACTAGGAGTCCTGTGACTCTATTGTTTAAGCTATTAGTACTTTTCTTGTTTGATTGCTTTCCTTTGTTTCTGCATTTTCCACTTCTCTAATCATTAACTGGGTCTGCTCTTTGGAACCTGGGGAAGGCCTAGGAGACAAAAGCTTTTTCTACAAACAAGCAGCAGGAGACAAGGAGGGGCTTGTACCCAGGAGGGCCTCGCAGCCAGGAGGGCCTCGCAGGGTCCTGCTCTGTTTCATAATTTATTGAATACTGTACTGAAAGTGAAAAACAGAATGGTTGTCTGGGTGCAGAATGGTTGTACATGTATCAGTTGTTTCCCCTCGTGATCGCACGGCTGATGGGGAGCTGTGGCTGCAGCTGCCCAGCATCACGAGAGGATCATATTGCATATCTCAAGCTCAGGAGAAGATCAAAATTCAAAAATTGAAGTACAGTTTCTACTGAATGCACATTGCTTTTGTACCATCTTAAAGCTGAAAAATGGAAAGTTGAAGCATTGTAATTTGGGTACCATCTGTAGTGGGGGATTCCTATAAAAACCAGAAATAATAAAAGATATGTACTGTTGCGATTAATGAAGTAGTGAAAATGAAACTGATGAATGCTGTCTGGGGAGTGAAGTTGGTGCTCTGCTGCCTGTTTGTAGCAATATGAATCAATACAACCTTTTGGAAGTCAACTAGGTGGTCTCTTTCACAAAGCATAAAAATATTCATACCCTCTGACTCAGACATTTACTTCTCCGAAATTCTCCTTAGGAATCTGATATGTTGACAAAGAAGTGAACAGGTATTCACTATAACATTAGTTAGAAGAATCAGAAATGACAGTAATTAAATGCCCCACAATGGGGAAATAGTTGAGACCATTAAGGGGTATCCCTACAGTGGAATATAATTAGTCATTAGAAATGTTTAAGGCTTTTGATGCTATGAGAATGCTGTTGTATGAGTTAGAATGATATAGATTGTGTTTAAACATTCCCTCATGGTGTATAAAAATCTCCTTTGTTTCTTGATGGAAGGGTTAGAACTCATTTTTCTTTTTTTCTGGTTAAATTTCTGAGTGTTTGAAGTAGGTTCCAATGCACTTCTCCAAATTTAGATGGTTGTTATGTTCTGACTATTCCAAATAAGAAAGAGGATGAAAAGAGGCTCATTATGAAAAGCAACAATATGGTATTTTACCAATGTTTTCTTTTTCTTTTAAATTTTCTTTTATTCTTTTTGATGGGACACACATTTACAGGGTTGAAAAACCAAAAATGTACAATACAATATGAAGTGAAAAGTGGCTTTCACACCTCTGTCCCTCATCTGCCCAGTCCTTTCCTTGAAACCGAGCAAGGGGTTGAGTGCTCGCTGCTCAGAAAGCCAAACTCTGACGGCGGGTATTTGCAGCAAAGTAAGGGTTTATCGCAAGGTGCCAAGCAAGGGAGTGGGAGGTGAGCCTCAGATCCCCTCCAATTTGGTCTTCGAGTTTCGGGGTTTTTAAAGGGGAAGGACAAAGAAGGTGGGGCTAATCATTGTCTTGTGACATTTGTTAATCGCAGTTTCAAGAGTCAGGATGCCTAAGGTTTATGAGTCTTTGGCCAGGTTGTCCATGACCTGGGGAGGGGGTCGGTCTGTTAGCTCATCTTGCCCTGGAGAAACAACCTGAGTATGTTAAGGATGTTATTGGCAAGAGCACTTTTAGTCCTCTGACTCTGGTTGATCATTGTTCAGTTAGCACAGGATTGAGGTCAGAGGGGATGAGAAAGGGGAAAAAGGTTTTAATAGAGAGGTTAATCATAAACTCGGCAGGGGAATTCAGTTTTAGGGGGACTCGGTTTCATACTAACATGTGATCACTGATACTAGTTTTGATTTTGGACACAGCGTCAGTAAGCAGCAGCTTGCAGCAAGCAGCAGCGAGCAGTAGCTGGAAGCAAGATCTTAGTTCCCAGACTGGGAGTCCTAACCACTGGACCACAGGGGCCAGCAGCTAGGGCCTGGGTCCCTGGTTCTTGCCTGCCTTGTCAAGAAAGAATTCAGGCGAGGAGGCAGAAGGTAAAGAGAAAAGTGAAAAGTTTACTGGAGGGCTTCCCTGGTGGCGCAGTGGTTGAGAGTCCGCCTGCGGATGCAGGGGACGTGGGTTCGCGCCCTGGTCCGGGAAGATCCCACATGCCGCGGAGCGGCTGGGCCCGTGAGCC
>NC_041234.1:904463-918796 GCF_002837175.3 Physeter macrocephalus | reverse complement strand
CGACTTGCGCGTCCGGAGCCTGTGCTCCGCAACGGGAGAGGCCACGACAGTGAGAGGCCCGCGTAAAAAAAAAAAAAAAAAAAAAAAAAAGTTTACTGGAAAAGCAGAGTACATACGGAAAGAAGCACAGGCGAACTCAGGGAGAGAGTCGCGCGAGTCGCGCCTTTGGGAAGTTTAAACCCTTTATGAGGGGGCAGTCTTCCGGGTCTTTGTCTTCTTCTTGGCCAATTGTATTGTTTTGACCCCATGGCTAATTTGTCTCTGGACCTTCCCCTGGGTGTACACGCACCCCTCAGTCAAGATGGCTTTCATCGCAAAGGCCTCTGGGAGGGAGGTAGCAGGACTTACTGTGGTCTGGCATCTCCTGCCTTTTTGACCCTGTGAAGGCTTTTATGCATGTGTAGTGTCTCCCTTGCCCCAAGGATGGGAAATGTATGACCTCTCGATCTTTTAACAGGGTTTAGGCCGTCTCTGTCTCTGCCATAAAAGTGTCCAGTGTCCGGTTATCTACCCTGTTCCTGTTTCTTATATTGAGGTGCAGATCTCGAAATATAGATGGGAGTCCGGTCATAAATATGTAGTCCTGGAGCCCGTTTGTCTCTTGCCCCAGGAAATGTAAACCGGAGGCTGGTAATGAATGTCTGGCCTGGAGCTCATCTTCTTCTCACCCCAGGAGGTGTGAACAGGAGGCCAGTTGTAAATGCCTAGCCTGGAGCCCACCTATCTCCTGCCTCAGTTTCTTCTGTGTCCTTTCAGAGATTTTTTTTTTTAGCTCATGTTCAAGCAAATTTAAATATATGACCTCCCCCCACCTTGCCCTCAAGTCACTATCTACTGCCTAACTCATTTATGCCTGGCCCACTTTGGGCCACCCTGGCTGGCCTTGTTCTAGATGTTTACATCACCAGGACTTGCCTGTCTGAGATGCAACTCCTCAGCCTATGGACAGCCCCCTGCCCGCTCTATGGGTTGTTGGGGAGGAAGACATTTTCCTCTACCCTTCTAGGTTCTTCTGGCTGGTCTAAGAATTAAATGGACATGAGGCAGATTAACAGGAGAAAATCACACAAAAGTTGAATAACATGAATACATGGGAGAGAAGGCTTTTACCTTGAATACCATCTTTGGCTAAAGGCAAAAGAGGGTATGGACAGTGGGGAGTCAGTTATGGGAGGTGACCAGGAAAAGCACGGTAAACAAGGGTGAGCTTTTCATGCAGATGTAAGCCTTTGCCTTCTCCATTGATAAGTTTCTAGAGATTTGGTCATCCTCCTCTTCTTGGTACAGTCAAGGAGACACCCTTACAAGTGGAGATTTTCCTTATGCATGTAAATGTTTCTTACAACAGGGTAACTTCTACTTGGTTTTCAGCGTTTCTCCCATGTCTGCTGTTTCTTAGAAAATAACCAGCTTAAAAGAATTCATATGCCAAAGAGACATAGGGGGGCAAATTCTGCTCCCCTACAGGGTGAACGAGGTGGGGAGTGGGTGTGTGCCCACCTTAGAGTGCCTTCAAGTGCACAGTTGAAGCTACTGGGAAAATTACAGCAGCCAGCTTGACTGACATACCCAGCACACACTTCAAATATGTTAGGTTAAAAAAACTGACTCAAAGGCAGTACTTTTCAGGCAGTAATTCTCAGCTTGAGAGTAAGGTCATAGCAGAATCTTCAGGAGGGCTTGTGTAGTTTTAAATCCATTCAGTGTTGTCATTTCCTACATTTTGAAAGTGGAAATAATCCCATATCTTTCTTTTTTTTTTTTTTTTTTTTCGGTGCGGTACACGGGCCTCTCACTGCTGTGGCCTCTCCCGTTGCGGAGCGCAGGCTCCGGACACGCCGGCTCAGCGGCCATGGCTCACGGGCCCAGGCGCTCCGCGGCACGTGGGATCTTCCCGGACCGGGGCATGGACCCGCGTCCCCCGCATCGGCAGGCGGACCCCCAGCCACTGCGCCACCAGGGAAGCCAATCCCATATCTTTCTGAAGTCAACTACAGAAAGTAAAGTGTGGCAATTTTGGCTCTAGAGCTTGAGTTAAAAATAAAAACATCGAAGAACATTGTTCAAAGGCATGCGCTATTGCTCCCAATGTTACCCCGAAACTGGGTTCACCTCTTCATGGGTGTTGAGCCAAAAGATGCTACCAAGCCAAAGAATGGGAGGAGGAAGGATCTGTTACTTGCAGCAAGTAAGGAGAACACCAGGGATCTTTCCCAAAGCAGTGTCTCCCTGAAAACTGGGGAAGTTTTAAGCTAAGGGTACATGCATATTCACGAAGGAGCTTGGGTGGTCCACACAGTCCAAGCTTTAGTTGGTTGAAGTCACAAGGGTCAGAAAAGGTCAACATTGTCATCCCTTAGGTTCCAGTTGATCTGGTGGTTGAGTGCTGCGGGCTAGTCTTTACTGCTGAAACAGAACTGGGGGTCTTTACAACTGATATATTATCTTTGCTCTTGTTACGTCTCTTGCCTGATAACAGTCATTTGTTCCTACATTGTTTTCTTAAGGTCATTAATTACTGAGACCTGTTCAAGGACAAGCATTATGGCCAGGCTTAGATCACAAAATGGCTTAGGCCAAAAATGGGTTCTCTTATGTCAAGAAAACCAGCCATGCCTGGTTTTCTTCCTCTGGGGACGTGCTACCCTATGTGCTTACACCGCAGGGGTTAAAATTGCTTTTGAGGGGCGGTGATGGGTCACAAAACCATCTTATACCATGTCTAAAGCGCAGATATGAATGTGGTACATAAACAGGTATACACACAATATATATGTGGAATTAAAATTTCGTTAGAGGGGCAATTGGGAAAAAAATGTCTAACAAGGCTCATTAGGAGAGTGATAATGAACAGAAAGGTTGAGATGCTGGTCAAAGGGAATGGGTGCAGTGCTGACGATTTGTGGGTGTTTCCGAGGAGGGGAGAGTGGTGGTCAGGATAAAGACCTGGCTTCCAGGGCACTGTTGTGGTGGGCTGCCGTGGCCAACTTAGACTGATTTGACTTTGCCATTTTAACTGTCTGGTAAGGGGCAGAAGAAAGTTACTCCTCTCCCGCTCCTCCCTCTTTCCCTCCCCCCAGCTGGATTCAACTAGTAGAACTTGAGGACTAGCTGTTTCTCAGATACCCAGCGTCCCAGCATCGCAGGATGCCAGAGCTGGAGGGCCCTATGCCTTCCTGTCCCTTTTATTTTCCACATCACATACTAGAACCGAGGCCATCCCCTCAATGATGGAATGGAACTGACTCTCTGGACATACATTCCTTTTGCTCCCCCAAAGGGTCATTGATTCAAGAGGCACAGCTGGTGCTGGGAGGTGACTTTAAAGACAAGCGTCTGTTTTGTGAAGTCTGTTTCTCCCTAGCCATTGACTAGAATGAAATACGAGTTGATGTTGGGAATGATGTGAGCCCTGTGTGGCTGCGGAGGGAGAGCCGGGAGGGGGTTATTCTGGTGGACGAGTGGAGGGAGGGAGTTGGTTTGACTCGTCAGAATTCTTTCCAACTCTCTGCCACCATCTTTGTGGTCTTGGTCAAGATCATGGAAGTATTCTGGGCCTTTTTTTTTTCTTTATAAATCTATAAATTAGATGCATCAAATTAAGGTTACTTTCAAATCTAGTAAGCTACAGGGGTCAGTACTTGACAAGGTGAGACATGTCTAAGGATTTCTTTATTCAGTAATTAGACCTCACTACTTGATCATTACAATTGCAAAGAATTAAGTGGAGACAATGGTGGTTTCGTACAGAATAGGGCCACATCCCAGGCACTCCTCTTCCGGTTCTTAGAATGATGTTTTGTTTTTTCCTTCACTGGGATATCTTTTTTACTAACCCCTGGAATTCTTCGAAACTAACTTCTCCATCTCCATTCTTGTCCAGTTCTTGAAAGAGGTCATCTAGGGTGCTTGGACCCTGGTTTTAGACAAAAAGGATGGGATAGAAGAGAGGAGAGAAAATGATTCAGTTACTTCTGCACATTCTCCGAAATTAGAGACACTGGGTCTGCGTTCCTAGAAGGCAATTGAGTTTTCAGTCACATGTTACTGATAGAGATGAAAAAAACCAACTTTAGTTGTAGTATTGCTTCATGTCACAGAACTGACTACCCTTTTTTAAAAAAAACTATATCATACATTTATTATTTTAAAATTGATAATGTGTATTTTAAAATAATTGGTTTCCTATGTAAACTAAATCTAAATCATTCTTTTGAGAAGAAGTCCCAGGGCTTTACTTGACTGCCGAGGGGCCCTGCTCCCAGGTTTCCCTGGTAGCTGGTTTGGCATCCAGCCCAGAGCTGGACCAGCATGTGATCCTAGGCTTGCCATGGGCCAGCCCCATGCCAAAGCTTTTCCTTAGCCTGTGCAATTCTCCCAGCTGCTGTGTGGGGGAGATCCACTTTACAGATGAGGAAACTGAGGCTTTGAGACACCCGCTGACTTGCTCAGGGTCCCCAGCTGGTAAGTAGAGGGCTTGGGGTTCAAACACTGACTCCAGAGCTCAACCCCTTAATTAGCAACCACCCTAGTTTTTTGCCAAACCCCGGGTTGCAGCCCACTGCTATGCTATGCAGGATGACTTTGGTTCAGTGGTTCTCACACTTTGGCATGCGTCAGAATCACCAGGTGGGCTTGCTGACCTTAGTAAACCCAAACTGATGGGTGGTCCTACTCCCAGAGCTTCCGATTCACTAGGCTTGGGGGGGGACCTGAGAATCTGTATTTCCAACAGGTTCCTGGGCGGTGTTGATGCTGCTGGTCCAGGACTGACTACTCAGAGAACCACTGCTTGTTACATCAGATCATGTTCAGCTCAACTCCCTTTTGACTACTGGTATTCCTGTAGTGAATTAAGCAGAATTAATTTTTGTCTCTGCTGTAGGGGTGGAAAAATTTCCCTTCTGGGTTCTTTGGCTGGTCTATTAATTAAATTGACATAGACAGATCAACAGGAGAAAAACAAGTTTAATTACATACGTACAGGGTACCCCATAAAAATATGATACCCAAAGGAAAGCCAGGTGACTGAGGCTTATATAACATCCGGGGCTAAGGCTACAAAAGGAAGGAAGGCCATTCACAGGTAGGCAGAGATGTTTGGAAAACAAAAGTTTGGCCTGTTATACAGATACATTTCTTAGGAAAAAAGGAATCTCTAGCAAGAGCTCTCTTCCTGGTAAAAGAAGAGCTCTCTTCTTTGCAGTGTAAATTTAGGCAGTTGAGTGGGAGGTAAAGAGCTTTCCCTGAATCTTTGGGTTTTGATTGCTTTTAGTTCCAAGTAATCTTCATGCTAAAGTGGCATATTTCAGGGAGACTTGTTCTGAGCCCCTCCACTGCCATAAAACTCAAATCTTAAAGCCATCACAACTCTGACTTTCAGGTTAGGAGTCTCTGTGGCGAAACAGTACCCAGGAAACCTATTGAAATAACAGTTTAGTTTATAAGTCAGCTTCAAAAATTTTTTTTAAATTGTGGTAAAAAAACACGTAAGATAACATTCCCCATCTTAACTATTTTTAAGTATACGGTTCACTAATGTTAAGTATGTTCACATTGTTGTGCAACAAATCTCTACATCAAGGTATGCTTTAATCCCTAAGATTCCTGTAAAGACACTTGGCACTTAGCTATGCTCACAAGACCAAACTGTGTTAGTTATTTAGCATCTGTTTTATAAATACCAAGCACTGTTTTCTTGAAGCATTTGCTAGATTCTAAACCATACAAGGTGATGTGATGTAAACAGAGTATAGCTTAGAAAACCTTAGAAATCCATATGGAAATATAATCAGTACATGACTTGATAAGTAGATTTTTCACAACTTACCATTAGTCTTCCTACCTTTATCCAAATTAGAAAAGTCATATGTGCTTTTTATAGCAAATACATAAAATATAGAAAAATACAGAAAAATTCACCAATCTTACCTTATTTAAAAACAACTTGTTTGAATAGCTTGCCTAGGCTTTCCTGTCAGATTATTATTTTTCTTCTTTTTCTTATTATTTTCTATTATTCCTATTATTATTTTTCTTCCTTTTGGAAAAATTTAAGAGTTTTTTGAAAAGTTGAATCTTTCTCAGAAACACTGGTTTTTATTTTTAATTAGAAAGTTTCTTTCTGCTAGTACCTTTAACTTTTTAAGTTATTTCACATTTTATCTATAAGACAATATCGATTATAAGGTCATCGAATTCAGCTACTTCACTTTTTAGTACTAAAAACAGAAACCTTAACAACTAAAACTAGAAACCTTCTCACATGTCATATTGACAGAAGGGACATTTCTGGTTAAAAACTGAGAACCAAATTCTGAAGTTAGAGATAAGCAGGGACCAAGTCAAATGTAACAGGTAGTTGCACAGTTGCTTCCATTTTGAAGATGGTTTTTAGTTCCAAGGGAAAGAGTGTATTGGAGCAAAGAGAGTTAACCTTTCCCTATTCCTTATTGCCTCTAGATGCATTTTGATTTTGATAACTCTGGGATGGTTTTGATCAGAAACTTTATGGCTGAGGAAATGTAATCCTTTCCTGAAAGTTGGTTAGAAACGCGTGGTTGCTCATTAGCACAAATTTAGGTGCTTAACACAAATTAACACAAATGTAAATGCTTTTGAAATAGAAATGGGTGTCGCCAGAGGGCAATTTATCAGCATGAAGCCGGTTTTCTTAACAGGCTGCCAAGTAAGTGTTGGTCTAGTTGAGAGATCCTACCTATAACAGAGGAGCACATCCAAGTCCAGTTCCTATAACCGTACAGGCCTCGTTGTTTTCCTAAAGCCTGGCACAGGGGTGCTGAATCCAGGCTGAAGGCCTTAGTGTGTTTACTTGGCAACCTGCGGGTCTTCCAGGCCTAGCTTGGTAAGAGTGCGATCATGGCTTCTGTTTACTATGGCTGGTCCCGGGGAGTTCTGTGTCAAGGCTGTGGGCAATAGAAGGCGTAGTTCGTGCTTTCTAGGAGCTTGCCTTCTGAAATGTGGCCTGCCCTCAGGGGAGGAAAGCACACATTCAAGCGCCCTCCCTCCGGTGATGCCCATGCCTGGGCTGCTGGGCTCTCTGCCTCAGATGGAGCTCTGATCCGTCTCGTCGCAGACCTCAGCCTCTCCCCGCGTCCTTTCCTCTCTTCTCCCCTCCCTTCCCACCATCGCCGCCCCATCAGCGGGCTCTGTGGTGGTATACTCACTTTTAGTAAACTGGGGAATTCAGTCTGAATCAATAGCTTCAGCTCCTCCTTCGACAGCTGGTTTGGATCACCTTCTTTGGCTGCGTATTTTTCAAAAATGCCCTTCAGTTCTTCAGGAAACTTGTTTGTACTCATTTTGGTGTCCTGTAAATTGGGAAAGAAGTGACCTTACCAAAAAGCTGAAGTATTTTATACTGATGGTTGCCAGCAGGAGTTGAGTGCTTTTGGGCTGTTTCCTTGGCATAGGTGAGAGAGAATAAAGAATAGGGGAGAGGTGAAGATAAAGAGGAGGAGGAGGAGGAGAGAGGGGGCGGGAACTGTGGGAATCACAACGTACCAGTGACTGAAAACGTGTTTTAAAAATAATCATCTTAGATAGGTTGTTAAATGTCTGTTTTTAGAGTACATCTGTTAGAAGATAGTCTTTGGAGCCAAATACTCTTACTAGTAATTATGACATTTTTCACTTTTTAGGTACCTGCTCTGCACTCTGTAGGCTGTGATCTTCAGCTTCTAGCCTCTTAAGTTACTGGTAATATCTTTAGATGGCACAAACCCACTTTTTCTCTAGACCGTGATCTTTCACACCATTCTGAAAGGAAGCAGAAGCAGCTACAGGTAGTACTAAAATCGCACTTACCTGGTCGTCCAGCAGTGCAGCAGCTGGAAGAATCAAGTAGGAGTGTGAGAAGCTGAGCAGGATCCTGCGACTTTTATAGTCTTTACAGATACACCACCCTGATTATGAAATTTTCCTTTTGTTTGCCATTTAAGGGTAATTATTAATGATTTTTGAAACCCAAGCCTAAGACTGCATGAGCTTCATAATTAAGGGCAAGATCCAATAAAGGGCCACTTCAACAGTTGCTTAATGGTTCAGAGTCCCAAGTATAAGCTTGGATTCTTTACCCCTTAGATTATATTTTCCCTACAGTGTGGAACTAGGATGTTTGCTCACTGTTCACATTTCAGAAAGCTCAAATATGGAGGGTTGGTTTTTTTCAATTTAGTTGCATATTTAGGCTTGAAAAAAATAATTTTCTGCACATCAAGAAAAAAATGCTGAAATAGATAATCAAATACTACATAGTTTAAAGAATTGCCTTGGACTTCCCTGGTGGCGCAGTGGTTGAGAGTCCGCCTGCCGATGCAGGGGACACGGATTCGTGCCCACATGCCGCGGAGCGGCTGGGCCCGTGAGCCATGGCCGCTGAGCCTGTGCGTCCGGAGCCTGTGCTCCACAAAGGGAGAGGCCACAACAGTGAGAGGCCCGCATACCGCAAAAAAAAAAAAAAAAAAAAAAAAAAAAAAAAAAAAAAAAAGAATTGCCTTATAGCCTTTGTAGTCCCTCTGATGTTTTGTACATATAAGGTGGTTAAATTTTTTTTAATAAACATCCACTTTAAAAAAATTAATTAATTAATTAGGCTCTGTTGGGTCTTAGTTGCTGCGCGCGGGCTTTTCTCTAGATGCGGCGAGCGGGGGGCTACTCTTCGTTGCGGTGCGCAGTCTTCTCATTGCGGTGGCTTCTCGTTGCGGAACATGGGCTCTAGGTGCGGGGGCTTCAGTAGTTGTGGCGCGCGGGCTTAGTAGTTGTGGCTCGCGGGGTCTAGAGTGCTGCCTCAGTACTTGTGGCGCACGGGCTTGGTTGCTCTGCAGCATGTGGGATCTTCCCAGACCAGGGCTCGAACCTGTGTCCCCTGCATTGGCAGGTGGATTCTTAACCACTGTGCCACCAGGGAAGTCCCTAGGTAGTTAAATTTTTGAATAACTGAATGAATGAATGAATAAAATATCATTGAGAAGCAGGTTTAAGAAGTCGGGGGAAGATACACAATAATTTGTGGTTTCATTTGGCAAAGCAAGATTGCCAAATAGCATGGTCATTTTTCAACTTTTTCATTATTTGTTGTTCCCATATGTGCTTTTTATTTCTCATTGCTTTTCCTTGCCAAATCTATTTTGTTAATCTTTCTAAAAACTCGTGAAAACACTTGACTTACTTTTATTCAATTGGAATTACTTCAAACTTTTGGAACTGCCAGGATTTAAAATTGGTGACTAAATTTATTTCTCTTAGAAAGAGTTCCATGAAAGAATTAGGACATTTCCCGGGAACATTGATCCGATACTGAATGTAACTCACAAAAGGGGGTTCCAGGTCAACTTTAAAAGCACTTATCAACTTTTAAATACTTGTATTTGTCCACACTTTTTATGGACCTTTTCTATATTTAGTTTTCTGTGGCCCTTTGTCATACTGCAGACAAATTCAGGATTAAAATATTGGACTGTATTTCTCTCTGAGGCTTTTCAGTTCTAAAATTCGAAGGCCTTATTTACCTTGGAGAACAAATGTGAAATCTTATATGTAGAGTTCCTTAAAAGCTGCCACCAATCCTGAGTCCTGATCATTCCATGCACCTTAGCTGTCTTGTGTATGTTATTCTCGCTTTTATTGCAGGTTATTTGACATTGGTAGGCATCAGTAGTGACTATGTATTAACTCACTTCTTGAGTAAAGATAGGCACTTTGCTTTTAGCTGTAAGATTTATCCAAAAATGTTCTGATTTTGGCAAAGTATTTTAATCAAGATTTTAGAGAATTTCTCGAGTTTTTATACTTATGCTCTGTCTTACCTGGGAGGAAGGAGGCTTTTGCTGAACAGTCATGAAAATATCTTTTTCCGCCAACACTTTTTAAAAAAAAATTCAAATCTACAGAAAATTTGCAGGAAGAGTCAATGAATACCAACCCACCTTTCGCCCAGATTCACTAATCGGTAACATTTCCACATTTGCTTTCTCTTTCTATGGACAACCACCCCAACCCCAACCATCTGAGAATCGGTTACAGACATCCAGACACTAACCCCCTAAATACCTCAGCATCTTATC
Source organism: Physeter macrocephalus (assembly GCF_002837175.3). Classification (NCBI taxonomy): domain Eukaryota; kingdom Metazoa; phylum Chordata; class Mammalia; order Artiodactyla; family Physeteridae; genus Physeter; species Physeter macrocephalus. The sequence continues at coordinate 908,711 of NC_041234.1, read as the reverse complement.
TCGTAAGGACAAGGGCATTCTCTTACACAACCACAATGCCATTATCACAGCCTGTATTCACATCTCCCCAGTTGTTGAAATAGCATCTTAAATTATCTGTTCTCTCAAATTACCGCTTGTGAGCTAAAATCAACATGGCAGTTGTTTTATTTCTTGAGTCTATTGAAGAAATGATTTTAATAACTGTATGTGATCTTAATAACAATATAATATATAACTATATGATTTTAACAAGTATATATTGTATGAGATAATATATGTTGTATGTAACACATGAAATGTATATATGAACACACGTGTGTGTGAGCATGTGTGTATATAAAATGAACTCTAAGAAAAACATTTGGAACAGTATTGTTTAACAGTCTTTTAGGCTACAAATCTCTAGTTTCAAGGGAAGACCTCTGATTAAAACAGGCCCACTGCTGCTTGTTGTCAGAACTTAGGCTTGTGGTAAACGCTAACAGAACGGGAAAAACACCCCGTCGGTCGTCTTATATTTTCACTTGCTCACCTCTGCAAGTCACATCTCTCGTGTCTTATTTTTCTCTTTACCTGTGGACTCAAGTGTGAGGGTGAACCTGCAGTGGGAAACATGAAATCCACCTATAGATACTCTCATGAAACATTAACTAAAAATATATGGAGATGGGTGATAAATACAGGGTGTGTTCAAAAGAGTGCATTTTGAAACCAGAGAAGGGGGAAAAAATGACAGGCACAAGATGGGTAATGGAAAAATGGAGAGGCAAAGGTTATTTCACCTCACCGTTCAATTGCTTGATCTTTGGACAGACTTCAGTTTTTCCTAGGAAAGCCAAGAGTAACTTATTTTACAAGCTGGGGGTACCACAGGTCTCTGTGGCAGCAGCGCCTCAAAAAAGCACCTCGGGAAGAGGGTAGTGTCAGCAGCCAGGCCCTGCGAAGCAAAATGGGTGTGAAATGCTGTCTGTGGGCTCGTGTTGTCTTTGATGCTGAGGTTTGGGAGAGACCCTGACTATTAAAGAGCAGCTGTCCCTAAAAGGGAGCCCCCCCACCCCAAGACAGAGTTCACCTTTCACTTCCATCCTCTGCCCTGGGTGCCAGAGTTTGCAGAGGCCTCCTTATCAGAGCCCGGGACTATCGAGGGCTGCTTTTTACCATGGGCTGTGTGCTGCCCCTGCACCCGACCCGTTAGTCCAGAAATTCTGTAGCACCCGTGTCGAGTGGATGCCGCTGTTACCTCCAGTCTACAGAGACGGTCAAGGACCCGTTCAAGGTCACGCCACTGGGGACTGGCAGAGCTGGGGTTCAAGTCCAGAGCCAGCCCGCACCCTCAGCCACCATGCCACCTGCCCCATCTCAGGAGTAGGGCTTCTGTGAGGAGAGCTGGGCAGTGTTAGTGTGAGGCTCAGAGGCAGGGCTTAAGTGTCATGATCACACCTGAAGGTATAAGAATGTTCTTTTCCTAGTGGAAGTAACATAGACCTTATTTTACTGGTGGAAAAAAACAAGTTAAAAAAACTAGAAAATATCTACATATTTCTAGGACTTCTCAATGCTTTCACCATTGTAGATTCCATCCTCACGCTGCCCTGATGCTGCAGAGAAGTACCGGCCCTGTGTCAGGTGAGAGGTGAGCTTGGGCACAGCGTACCTTGGCCTCAGAGCAGGCCACTGCCCCTCTCCCCTTCCGTCTGTGACTTGGTCTCAGAGACCCTCCACTTTTTGTAGGCCCACTGACCAGTCCCTGGGTCTCCTCTGTTAGTTTTTGGTTAAAATCCAGGGAGATTTAATGATGGAACGCTTGATCCAAACCTGCCATTGTGCTGAACTCTGGTGGTGCTAGAGAAGAAGATCTAGTCCTTGTGCGTGAGGAGCCCACACTTTAGTTTCTGAGAGGAGACGCATATACGAAATGATGGAGGAGGTCAAAGTTGTATACGATAAAGGACTGTATTAGTTTCCTATTGCTGCTGTAACAAATGACCACCAACTTAGTGACAAATTTATTTTTTTACAGGTCTGGAGCTCAGAAGCATTTCTTCTGGAGGCTCTAGGGGAGAATCTATTTCTTTGCCTTTTCCACCTTCTAGAGACTGCCTGCTAATGGCCCTTTCCGCCATCTTTAAAGCCAGCCATGTGGCCTCTTCCAGTCTCTCTCTTCCTCTCTCTCTGACCTCTGCTTCGTTATCACATCTCCATCACTGATTCTGACCCTCCTGCTTCTTCCTATGAAGACCCTGTGGTTACGTTGGGCCCACCCTGATAACCCTAGATAATTTTACCGTCTCAAGAGGCTTTATTTAATCAGGCCTGCAAAGTCCCTTTTGCCATGGAAGGCAACATATTCACGGTTTCTGGGGACTAGGACTTGGACATCTTTGGGGGGGCCGTTATTCAGCCTACCACTTATTGGAAATGAATTAACACTGTGTAGGTCATTTGTTTGGTAGGGTGAGCATAACAGTGGTATTAAGTATGGCACGGTAAGGAGAACTGGAGGTTGCCCCTAAAGTGCAAGCCCACGTGGGATGGTGGGGAGAAGCCATCTCAGGGAAAGTAGTGAAGAGACGGTATGTATGTAGTGGCGTCGAGGGGAGGGGAGCAGAGGCGCCATCGGCGGTGGACCTATCCAGCTGAGGTAGAAACCACGGGTCAGAATATGTGGGGAGAGCATAGATGGTTCCTGAATGAGGTGGAACCTCCGTGCCACATGGAAGGGTTTAGATTTAGTCTGCAACGATGGAGGCTGCTGTAGCTGCCCAGCTACTGGAGATGGTCTGCTGGGAGGTAGGCTTCTCTAGTGTCCCCAAATGAAATGTCCAAAGGCAAGGGACTGGACAGAAGCTGGCCTTACCAGGGTTCTCTCAGGTAGGTCAGAAGGCTTGCACTCTTTCCCACACTGCCATTTAGGAATTTCATCTTTGGGAATTCCCTGGCAGTCTAATGGTTAGGACTCCGCACTTTCACTGCCGAGGCTCAGGCTTAGTTCCCTGGTTGGGGAACTAAGATCCTGCAAGCTGCGCTCCGTGGCCAAAAAAAAAAAGGGGGGGTGGGCAAATTTCATCTTTGATAAGAGAACCTAACTTCCCTAGACTTTGTTGTTGAAGGCACCCAGGACTCCTGAAGTCTTGAACCCATTACACTTTTATCATGGGCTGCAGAAACTTGGGTAAAGGTTAATTAGCGCCGTGTTTGTCCTTACATGGTACTTTTACATCTCCTAAAGCTTTATCACCACCAATATTTGTTACTTATTGATCCTTTTTTATTTTTCTTCTGCACTATGGCTCGGTTCCAAGAAACGACAGATCCGTAGTGGGGATCAGATGACAGCTTGTATTTACGCAAACTCAGAATGGGCCGAGGCGACCCTTTTGCAATGGAAGAGGCATTTTCCTCTTAGTTGCAAAATCTAGGGTATTTTGAAAATGTTGGGATTAAAACTAAAGCGTATCTGAAGTTCTTTAACCACCCCAGTAATGATAAAAGATATGTTTTAAAACTGTGATGTTCTCCTATCTCTCAGGCTTTTTGCGGAAGGAATGCCAGGAACAAAGACGTTTCCTTAATTTTGTTGCTCAATCAGGTCACTTGTAACCCGAGAGGCAGTCATACTGTCATCTTTAGAGCTGGTAGGACGGCCTGATAACTCTGCAAGGCAACTGGTTTGGCCAGGCTTGACCAGAAGTACCCTGTGTTCTCTGCCTTCCCCAGCCGTCCCCTTCTGGAGTGTTTCGGTTCTCCCAGCTGGACCCTGGCCAGGACGTTCTTTTTTTTTTAACATCTTTAATGGAGTATAATTGCTTTACAATGGTGTGTTAGTTTCTGCTTTATAACAAACTGGATCAGCTCTACATATACGTATATCCCCCTATCACCTTCCTTTTGCGTCTCCCTCCCACCCTCCCTATCCCACCCCTCTAGGTGGACACAAACCACCTAGCTGATCTCCCTGTGCCATGCGGCTGCTTCTCACTAGCTATGGATTTTACATTGGGGAGTGTATATATGTCCATGCCACTCTCTCACTTCATCACAGCTCTCGCCTTCCCCCTCCCCGTGTCCTCAAGTCCATTCTCTAGTAGGTCTGCGTCTTTATTCCCGTCCTGCCCCTAGGTTCTTCATAACCATTTTTTTTTTTTAGATTTCATATATATGTGTTAGCATGTGGTATTTGTTTTTCTCTTTCTGACTTACTTCACTCTGTATGACAGACTCTAGGTCCATCCACCTCACTACAAATAACTCAATTTCGTTTCTTCT
>NC_041234.1:903438-903971 GCF_002837175.3 Physeter macrocephalus | reverse complement strand
GAAATGTCTATTTAGGTCTTCTGCCCATTTTTGGATTGGGTTGTTTGTTTTTTTGATATTGAGCTGCATGAGCTGCTTGTAAATTGTGGAGATTATTCCTTTGTCAGTTGCTTCATTTGCAAATATTTTCTCCCATTCTGAGGGTTGTCTTTTCGTCATGTTTATGGTTTCCTTTGCTATGCAAAAGGTTTTAAGTTTCATTAGGTCCTATTTGTTCATTTTTGTTTTAATTTCCATTTCTCTCGGAGGTGGGTTAAAAAGGATCTTCCTGTAATTTATGTCATAGAGTGTTCTGCCTATGGTTTTCCTCTAAGAGTTTGATAGTGTCTGGCCTTACATTTAGGTCTTTAATCCATTTTGAGTTTATTTTTGTGGGTGGCATTAGGAAGTGTTCTAATTTCATTCTTTTACATATACCTATCCAGTTTTCCCAGCACCACTTATGGAAGAGGCTGTCTTTTCTCCATTTTATATTCTTGCCTCCTTTATCAAAGATAACGTGACCATATGTGCGTGGGTTTATCTCTGGGCTT
>NC_041234.1:903025-903387 GCF_002837175.3 Physeter macrocephalus | reverse complement strand
TGAATCTGTAGATTGCTTTGGGTAGTATAGTCATTTTCACAATGTTGATTCTTCCAATCCAAGAACATGGTATATCTCTCCGTCTGTTTGTATCATCTTTAATTTCTTTCATCAGTGTCTTATAGTTTTCTGCATACAGGTCTTTTATCTCCTTAGGTAGGTTTATTCCTAGGTAATTTACTCTTTTTGTTGCAGTGATAGATGGGATTGTTTCCTTAATTTCTCTTTCAAATTTTTCATCATTAGTGTATAGGAATGCAAGAGATTTCTGTGCATTAACTTTGTATCCTGCTACTTTACCAAATTCATTGATTAGCTCTAGTAGTTTTCTGGTTGCATCTTTAGGATTCTCTATGTATAGT
>NC_041234.1:897950-898372 GCF_002837175.3 Physeter macrocephalus | reverse complement strand
GTACGCGGGCCTCTCACTGCTGTGGCCTCTCCCGTTGCGGAGCACAGGCTCCTGACGCGCAGGCTCAGTGGCCATGGCTCACGGGCCCAGCCGCTCCGTGGCATGTGGGATCCTCCCGGACTGGGGCACGAACGCGTGTCCCCTGCATCGGCAGGCGGACTCTCAACCACTGCGCCACCGGGGAAGCCCCAAATTGTGAAATTTTGTCTTCTAGTTCTGTGAAAAATGCCAGTGGTAGTTTAGTACAGATTGCACTGAATCTGTAGATTGCTTTGGGTAGTATAGTCATTTTCACAATGTTGATTCTTCCAATCCAAGAACATGGTATATCTCTCCGTCTGTTTGTATCATCTTTAATTTCTTTCATCAGTGTCTTATAGTTTTCTGCATACAGGTCTTTTATCTCCTTAGGTAGGTTTATT
>NC_041234.1:896355-897728 GCF_002837175.3 Physeter macrocephalus | reverse complement strand
TATCATAAATGGGTGTTGAATTTTGTTGAAAGCTTTTTCTGCATCTACTGAGATGATCATATGGTTTTTATTCTTCAGTTTGTTAATATGGTGTATCACATTGATTTGCCTATATTGAAGAACCCTTGCATTCCTGGGATAAAGCCCACTTGATCATGGTGTATGATCCTTTTAATGTGCTGTTGGATTCTGTTTGCTAGTATTTTGTGGAGGATTTTTGCATCTATATTCATCAGTGATATTGGTCTGTAATTTTCTTTTTTGGTCGTACCTCTGTCTGGTTTTGGTATCAGGGTGATGGTGGCCTCGTAGAATGAGTTTGGGAGTGATCCTCCCTCTGTTATATTTTGGAGGAGTGTGAGAAGGATAGGTGTTAGCTCTTCTCTAAATGCTTGATAGAATTCACCTGTGAAGCCATCTGATTCTGGACTTTTGTTTGTTGGAAGGTTTTTAATCAGAGTTTCAACTTCAGTGCTTGTGACTGGTCTGTTCATATTTTCTGTTTCTTCCTGCCTCCGTCTTGGAAGGTTGTGCATTTCTAAGAATTTGTCCATTTCTTCCAGGTTGTCCATTTTATTGGCATACAGTTGCTTATAGTAATCTCTCATGATCCTTTGTATTTCTGCAGTGTCAGTTGTTACTTCTTCTTTTTCTTTACTAATTCTGTTGATTTGAGTCTTCTCTCTGTTTTTCTTGATGAGTCTGGCTAATGGTTTATCAATTTTGTTTATCTTCTCAAAGAAGCAGCTTTTAGTTTTATTGATCTTTGCTATCGTTTCCTTCATTTCTTTTTCATTTATTTCTGATCTGATCTTTATGATTTCTTTCCCTCTGCTAACTGTGGGGTTTTTTTGTTCATCTTTCTCTAATTGCTTTAGGTGTAAGGTTAGCTTGTTTATTTGAGATTCTTCTTGTTTCTTGAAGTAGGATTGTTTTGCTGTAAACTTCTCTCTTAGAGCTGCTTTTGCTGCATACCATCAGTTTGGGTTGTTGTGTTTTCGTTGTCATTTGTTTCTAGGTATTTTTTGATTTCCTCTGTGATTTCTTCAGTGATCTCTTGGTTATTTAGTAGTGTATTGTTTAGCCTCCATGTGTTTGTATCTTTTACAGTTTTTTTCCTGTAATTGATATCTAGTCTCATAGTGTAGTGGTCGGAAAAGATACTTTATGCGATTTCAATTTTCTTAAATTTACCGAGGCTTGATTTGTGACCCAAGATGTGATCTATCCTGGAGAATGTTCCATGAGTGCTTGAGAAGAAAGTGTATTCTGTTGTTTTTGGATGGAATGTCCTATAAATATCAGTTAAGTCCATCTTGTTTAATGTATCATTTAAAGCTTGTGTTTCCTTATTTATTTTCATTTTGGATGGT
>NC_041234.1:881499-895920 GCF_002837175.3 Physeter macrocephalus | reverse complement strand
TCCTCCAGCTTTCTTTTGATTTCCATTTGCATGGAATATCTTTTTCCATCCCCTCACTTTCAGTCTGTATGTGTCCCTAGGTCTAAAGTGGGTCCCTTGTAGACAGCATATATACAGGTCTTGTTTCTGTATCCATTCAGCCAGTCTGTGTCTTTTGGTGGGAGCATTTAATCCATTTACATTTAAGGTAGTTATCGATATGTATGTTCCTATGACCATTTTCTTAATTGTTTTGGGTTTGTTATTGTAGGTCTTTTCCTTCTCTTGTGTTTCCTGGCTAGAGAAGTTCCTTTAGCATTTGTTGTAAAGCTGGTTTGGTGGTGCTGAATTTTCTCAGCTTTTGCTTGTTTGTAGAGGACTATAATCTCTTCAAATATTTTCTCAGTCCCTTTCTTTTTCTCGTCTTCTTCTTGGACCCCTATAATTAGAATGTTGGTGTGTTTAATGTTGTCCCATAGGTCTCTGAGACTGTCCTCAGTTCTTTTCATTCTTTTTTCTTTCTTCTGCTCTGCGGTAGTTATTTCCACTATTTTGTCTTCCAGGTCACCTATCTGTTCTTCTGCCTCAGTTATTCTGCTATTGATCCCTTCTAGAGAATTTTTAATTTCATTCATTGTGTTGTTCATCATTGTTTGTTTGCTCTTTAGTTTTTCTAGGTCCTTGTTAAACGTTTCTTGTATTTTCTCCATTCTGGTTCCAAGTTTTTGGATCATCTTTACTCTCATTACTCTGAATTCTTTTTCAGGTAGGCTGCCTATTTCCTCTTCATTTGTTTGGTCTGGTGGGTTTTTACCTTGCTCCTTCGTCTGCTTTGTGTTTCTTTGTCTTCTCATTTTGCTTAACTTACTGTGTTTGGGGTCTCCTTTTCACAGGCTGCACGTTCATATTTCCCATTGTTTTTGGTGTCTGCCCCCAGTGGCTAAGGTTGGTTCAGTGGGTTGTGTAAGCTTCCTGGTGGAGGGGACTAGTGCCTGTGTTCTGGTGGATGAGGCTGGATCTTGTCTTTCTGGTGGGCAGGTCCGCGTCTGGTGGTGTGTTTTGGGGTGTCTGTGACCTTATTATGATTTTGGGCAGCCTCTCTGCTAGTGGCTGGGTTTGTGTTTCTGTCTTGCTAGTTGTTTGGCATGGGGCATCCAGCACTGTAGCTTGCTGGTCATTGAGTGAAGCTGGGTCTTGGAGTTGAGATGGAGACCTCTGGGAGATTTTTGCCATCTGATATTACGTGGACCTGGGAGGTCTCTGGTGGACCAATATCCTGAACTTGGCTCTCCCACCTCAGAGGCACAGGCCTGACACCCGTCCGGAGTACCAAGATCCTGTCATCCATATGGCTCAGAATAAAAGGGTGAAAAAAAGAAAGAAAGAAAGAAAAAAATAAGTAAAATAAAATAAAATAATTAAAATAAAAAATTAGAAAAATTATTAAAAATAAAAAAATTGAAAAGTAATAAAATAGAAGGAAAGAAAGAAAGAAGAGAGCAACCAAACCAAAAAACAAATCCACGAATGATAGGAAGGCCTAAAAACTATACTAAAAAAACCCAAAAAACAAAAAAAAAAAGGGCAGACAGATCCCTACCTCTGGGAGATTTTTGCCATCTGATATTACGTGGACCTGGGAGGTCTCTGGTGGACCAATATCCTGAACTTGGCTCTCCCACCTCAGAGGCACAGGCCTGACACCCGGCCGGAGTACCAAGATCCTGTCATCCACATGGCTCAGAATAAAAGGGTGAAAAAAAGAAAGAAAGAGAAAAGAAGGTAAAATAATATAAAATAAAGTAAAATAAAATAAAGATATTAAAATAAAAAATAGTTATTAAAAATTTTTTAAAGTAATTAAAAAAAGAACAAAAAGAAAGAAAGAAGAGAGCAACGAAACCAAAAAACAAATCCACCAATGATAACAAGTGCTAAAAACTATACTTAAACCAACAACAACAACAAGAAAAAAATGGACAGACAGAACCCTAGGACAAATGGTAAAAGCAAAGGTATACAGACAAAATCACACACAGAAGCATACACATACACACTGATCAAAAGAGAAAAAAGGGAAAAAAATATATATCATTGCAGCTTTGGATTTGGCCCCGCCTCTGCGTGTAGGTCGCCTGAGGGCGTCTGTTCTTCGCTCAGACAGGATGGTGTTAAAGGAGCAGGTGATTCGGGGGCTCTGGCTCACTCAGACCTGGGAGAGGGAGGGGTACGGATGCGGGGCGAGCCTGCGGCAGCAGAGGCCCACGTGACGTTGCACCAGCCTGAGGCGCGCCATGCGTTCTCCCAGGGAAGTTGTCCCTGGATCCCGGGACCCTGGCAGTGGCGGGCTCCACAGGCTCCCGGGAGGGGAGGTGTGGACAGTGACCTGTGCTTGTTCACGGGCTTCTTGGTGGTGGCAGCAGCAGCCTTAGTGTCTCATGCCCGTCTCTGGTGTCCACGCTGATAGACGCAGCTTGCGCCCGCCTCTGGAGCTCGTTTAGGCGGTGCTCTGAATCCCCTTTCCTTGCGCCCCCATAAACAATGTCCTCTTGCCCCTTCGGCAGCTCCAGACTTCTCCCGGACTCTCTCCCGGCTAGCCGTGGTGCATTAACCCCTTCAGGCTGTGTTCACGCCGCCAACCCCAGTCCTCTCCCTGTGATCCAACCGAAGCCCGAGCCTCGGCTCCCAGCCCCCGCCCGCCCCGGCGGGTGAGCAGACAAGCCTCTCGGGCTGGTGAGTGCCGGTCGGCACCGATCCTCTGTGCGGGCATCTCTCCGCTTTGCCCTGCGCACCCCTGTTGCTGTGCTCTCCTCCGTGGTTCTGAAGCTTCCCCCCGTCCACCCGCCGTTTCTGTCGGTGAAGGGGCTTCTAGTATGTGGAAACCTTTCCTCCTTCACGGCTCCCTCCGAGAGGTGCACGTCCCTTCCCTATTCTTTTGTCTCTGTTTTTTCTTTTTTCTTTTCCCTGCCCAGGTACGTGGGGAGTTTCTTGCCTTTTGGGAGGTCTGAGGTCTTCTGCTGGCGTTCAGTAGGTGTTCTGTAGGGGTTGTTCCACATGTAGATGTATTTCTGATGTATTTGTGGGGAGGAAGTTGATCTCCACGTCTTACTCTTCTGCCGTCTTGAAGGTCTTCCTGGCCTGGACGTTCTTCCACTGAGTGTGTGACGGGCATCCCTGGATGAAGCCCCCTGTCAGTTCTTGATCTGCTTTTCTCCTTTCACTACTGTTCAGGGCATCATTCAGAGTTGGAAAGCTACTTCCATCTGCTCCCCCTTCTTTTGTCTAACGTTTTCTTTGCCTCTCCAGTGGTTTCTATGGGAGCATATTTTAATTGGAGGGTCACCGTGGCAGTTACACCTTGGGATTTCTTTCTGTGCTGTCATATCAGGAGAAGGTCTTATTTATTGCTATTGAAAACAGCAGGGATAATGTGAACTAATACCCTAGTGGAAGGCCTACACAATATATTTCACTATTTGGGCCTTCAGTTTGTATTTTCATTAACGTAATTATGTGTTCAACAATTCCAAAAAAAAAAAAAGCCAACAATTCCAAAAGGCCTATAATGAAAAAATTTAGTAATCCTCACCTCCTGTCTACCACACTCAACTGTTATAGCTGTTTCTCCTGATATTTACCTTCATGTTTCTAAATAATGTTATCATATTGCTCTTTCAGGAATTTCCAGACTTCCCTTTATGTTGGAGGAGTATTTAAGGTCCTTAGGCAGCCCTGTGCCCACTGCATTTAGCTTTCAGAAATATTTCTTTTGGAAATATTTTCTGGCCTTGTGTTTGTCAGATTGAACCCAAGTAAGCAGTAAGGGAGGATTCCTGTGTTTAGTTGGGTCATTTGACTTCATTCTCAGTGGTTTATACCAGAACATTCCTTGAATTCCAAACATGCTAATAACTGAACAAACTACATTAAAAGACTCTTCCTGAGTGGAAAAACCCAGTGCCGGAAGTAAGGCTGACTTGAAGCATCACAGTACACTTATAAGAAGAAACCAGGGGAGTTTATTGCTGTGGTCTTCCTAAAGGGTTCAGGTTGTCTTCAACTGAAGCTGTGAATCAACCTAGGACTTCTTACGAGTCTGTGGCAGGTAGTGTAGTCTTATCTGTCCTTTCCTAGAAAATACCCAAGGGGCTGAAAGCTAAACAGCTCAGCTTTCTGAACTGGAAGCTGATGCCCTCTCCTCACCTCACTCCTGTAATACTTAATCTAGCCGTAATTAGCCAACCCAAGAAGATAGGAAAGACATGCCAAGGCCAAGAGCACTTCAGAACTGAGCACTCCATCTGCCAAGGGGTGTAGTCAAGTTTTTTCTCCACCCCTTCCCCTCAGTGACTCTTAGAGTGTACCCGGGCCACGGGGTTCAAATGGCTCAGCAAGTTCTTCTGGAGCACTGATAAGATCATACAAGTTCTTGGAAAATTCCAGTTGTCAAGGATTCCTAGAGAGCAACATATGGCAGTTAGGGTATAGAAAAAAACAAGGAAAGAAAGGTTTTATGAGAGGAAACTTGAGCAATTCCATTAGAACAGGTTAACTCACCCAACTGTAGTCTGTTCTAACAACTTAAAGATGAAATAAAACCATGAGATTGTAGTGAACAGAATTGAGAAAATAGACCATTGGCTAACAAGAACAGACTTTTCATAAAAATCACGTGTCTGCATTTCTGTGAATTAATCCTAAAGATAAATCTGAAATTATTTGGTCTGAGTTCATTCAATCATCCATGCATTCGTTCAGTGCATACCAGATGCCAGTTCCATGTGTGCTAGGGGCTGGGAATGCGATGGTAAAAGCAAAAAGTGCCCCAGCTCTTAGCGATTCACAGTCTAGCGCACAAAGCACTCTACACACAAACGGAGGGGAGCCCGGTGACGGGGAGCGTGTTGATAGAGGACCCCGACTAGGCTATGGCGCCTGGTAATATCAGCTCCTGCGGAAGCTCATATTGGATAGTTGAGCTAAGACCTTAAGGTTAAGGATGGATTAATCTAGGAAAAGAGGGTAGGGGAGTGGGAGATGTTCAAGGTCTCCATGGTGGGAGGAAGGAAGGTGCACTTGAGGAACTGAAGGAAGGCTCAGCGAGCAGAGCTCAGGGTAGGAGGGGAAAGTCATGGGAAGTGAGGCTGAAGGGCTAGGTTGGGCCAGTACCAGGTAGTCAAGGATTTCAAGCAGGAGGAACACCACGACCACTCTGCCTGCAGTGCGCAGGGTTGGGGGGACGCGTGAATGTGGGGCGTGTCTAGTTGGTGAGCTCTGGCTGCAGTCGGGTGAGGGGCTGTGGTGGGAGCTGTGGATGGATGCAGGAAGTCTGGAGCCGGTAAGTGGATAGGACTTGACACATTGGAGATGAGGGAGAGGGAGAGATCCAGGCTGGCCCTTAGGTTTCTACCTATGGAATGTGGTAGAATGGATTATATGTATATATATTTTTTTTCATAAGAGCAACCCTTCTAGGGGGCTTCCCTGGTAGTCCAGTGGTTAAAGACTCCATGCTTCTACTGCAGGGGGCACAGGTTTGATTCCTGGTTGGGGAACTAAGATCCTACATGCCGCATGGCACAGCCAAAAAAAAAAAAAGGAATCCTTCTAAATGATTTTCTGCAAATAAGTACAGTTGGCTCTCCGTATCCATGGGTTCGGCATCCGCAGATACCGATAGCTGACTGTATTATGCCATTTTATATAAGGGATTGGAGCATCCAAGGATTTTGTTATCCACAGGGGTCCTGGAACCTGTCCCCTGGATACTGAGAGACGACTGTACTTTTGGTATCCTTTTCCAAAACGGACAGATTTGCTTATGGAAGATCTTTAGGGAATGGAGTGGGCCAAAACGGAAGGTCCCAGAAGGTCAGAACTTGAAGTGTGAACATTGCCTGGAACTGACACTCTGAGTAATGACAGGAGGGAGGTTATAAAGATGCTCCTGATAAATTTTGTACCTGTGATTTGAATGAAAGATGAGAAGCAGAGATGAAAAGGCAGCATACTGTGAGGAGTGTATAAAAGCGTGACTGTGTTTGAATAGGAAAATTGGAAGGAACGATCCGATTTTCTTGTTTAAGGAACACCCTTACCCAGTGAGCATCCCCTACAAGTAAAGCTTGAAATGTGGGAAATTACGTTTTTACAAGATGGCAAAACCGGACTTGTTTTGTTTTCTAAGGTGATTGATATGCCGGAACACAACCCTGGCAATTTGGGAGGAACGATGAGGCTGGGAATAAGAAGAACTGTTTTCAAAACTGAAAATTCAATATTAAGTAAGTTTCTCAGACCATTTGTTTTTTAACATGGCAGGCATCATTTGCATGGCTGTGCCTGGCCACAGCTCTCCTGGAGCTCTCCCGTCCCGTCCCTCTCGCCCCTTCCCTGCCTCTGCACTCGATGATCCTCCTGCTTCCCCATTCCTCTCCCTGAAAGGGTTGGTAGAATACACATGGATGCCCCTTCTCATTTGCCCTCCACCACACCCTGGCCAGTGGGCTGCTTTGTGCTTTACCGGTGCTCCTGGGGATGACCCTGCACCAGGACAGCCCTGATTCCAGCTCAGTTCTTTCCAATCCACTGTTTTCTCCACTGCATCGAAACCAGTTCCCTGTTTAACTGTTTCATGTCTGACTGCTGTGAGCCACTAATTTTTGAACTTCTTGAGAAGGGGGCCAGTTATGTCTCAGAAGTCTATTTCTCTGTTCCCCGAGTAGCTCCAGCATGGGGTAAGGAAAATATGAGTGCTTCACTGTCTGATATTTGCTGATCTTCTACTCCCGATAAGGTTATTCTAATTTCTGTGGAACTTTTTTCCATAGATTAACATATGATATGAAAATAACTTAATGTAACCCCAAAGCCCTTAATTCAATTTGATAAATATATCTCAGGGCCTGCTCTGCGCCATATGCACTGTGCTCGATTCTGGAGATACAGCAGTGGCCAGGACAGAGGCCAGCGCTGCTCGCCTTCCCACCTCCGCCCCCCACCCCGCCCGTCCCCGGGCCGGATGCAGAGGAGGGAACCCAGGTATCTCGGGCGTCCAGCATCGTTCCTGTCAAGTTATAAGAACACCTTAGAAAAATGCCTTCTTCACTCAAAGAAGAATAAGACTAGAAATATGAGGTTCTCCTTTAAGGCTGATAAACAGCTTCTACGGAATATAAAGCTTCCTAGCAAGAAGGAAATTTAAAAAGGAAAAGTTTTAAAGTGCACATATTTCCCTACTCTCTCTGGGTGAGAAGCCAGTGTTCTTTAAGTGACTTTTTTCTTTAAGAATATAAGAATTTTTTCTCTTTGTGGGTATTAGCAGCAATTCTTTGTCTTTCACGTGTTTCTAAATACTCTGAAACTTTGTTCAAATAGTGTTCTAAGAGGCAAAAATGGTTAGTGAGAAATTTCATCTTTTAAAATTGTATCTGCTGTAAAAGATTCAGTTATAATCGTACTAAGCTTTTTAAAAAGAGCATTGTGTTCAATATATTTAAAATTTTTACCTGTCTTGATGGAAATAAGACTGATTTAGGATTTGTTTTTCTTTACAGTAGACATAAAAGTAGCATTGATGATTTTTATGAATCTTAAACATAACACCAAAGTTTGCTGCTTAATTAGCATCTTTTGCCTGCCTTGAAAAAAATTTTAAACAGCTCTATTAAGATGTAATTTACATACCATACAATTCATCTGTTAAAAGTGTACAACTCACAGAGTTATGCAACCATCACCACAGTCAAGTTTTGAACATTTTTATCACCTCAAAAAGAAACCCTGTTCCCTTTAGCTATCACCACCACCCCCTCTGGCCCTAAGCCCATTACCTTAATCTATAGTTTTACCTATTCTGGATATTTCATATAGATAGAATGGTATGTTCTCTGGCATTTGTGTTTGGCTTCTTTCCTTTAGCATAATGTTTAATCGTATGTGTACATTATAGCATGTGTCAGTACTCCATTCCTTTTTTTTCTAAACTTTTTAAGTTTTCATGGTCTTTTCTAAACTTTATCTATCAACCTTAGTTGGTTTTTTTTGGCCACACCACGTGGCATGAGGGATCTTAGTTTCCCGACTGGGGATTGAACCCCGGGCCCACTGCAGCGGAAGCATGGAGTCTTAACCACGGGTCCACCAGGGAGGTCCCTATCATCCTTAGTTTTTATATAGTCTGTTATAGTAGCAAACTTTTTCATGTATTTAGTCTTCATGTCTATTATTTGGACATATATTTAATTGAGTTAAGGAACCATAATATACTGATTCATTTCTATTTGTTAAGCATTTCAGGATGTTTCTGTCATTTTGTTAGAAAAATGCTGATGTGAACATTTTGACCCAGTGTTCTTTTGTTCTTTTGATTGTTTCTTTAGGATAGATTTCCAGGAGTCAGACTATTATGTCAAAGGGTGTGAACACTTTTATAACTGATAATTCTGCTGGATTGTTTGAAAGAAAATGTGAACCAGTTCATAATGAAGTTAACTGTACTGTCGTGTCCGTGCTTTCTCTAGTCTTTTTGCTAATATTTTAATTATTTTTCTTCTTGTTCTATTAACAAGAACAAAAAGGGCCTTGTATTATTGTACTTTAATTTGCATTTCTTTTCATTTCTACAAAGTGGAAATTTCCTCTTTCCAGATGTTGGTTTACTTGGTTGTATACCACCCATGTCTGAAGTCTCCACCAGCACTTAATATGGGAAGAGAGAGATATACCAGCCCAGAGTCTCTTACCTAGATGGTCTAAAGCAAGGGTTGGTAAGCTTTTTCTGTAAGGGGCCAGATAGTAAATATTTTCAATTTTGGAGCCATGTGGTCTTTGATGCAACTACTCAACTCTGTGTTGTAGCGTGAAAGCAGCCATAGGCAAATATGCAAGTGAATGAGCATGGTTGTGTTCCAATGAACCTTTATTTATGGACACTGAAATGTGAATTTCATGTAATTTTCATGCATCATGAAACATTATTTTTCTTTTTCTTTTTTTTAACCATCTGAAAATGTAAAAACCATTCTTAGTTCGAGAGCTGAACAAAGACGGGGGAATCCTGTTCTGCCTTGGGGTTGCCACGGCTTACACAACCCCCGTCTAAACAAAAGAAGCACAGGCTGAACGAAGCACGAGGCCAAGGCTGCAAGGCTGCTACCCTCCTGGGGCGCGTTCAAGGACATCTCCCCGCTTGTCCACTTGCCTGCCTAAATACCCTATTTAGTGACAGAATAAGGCCAAGACGGCTTTCAGAAGCCATTTGGTCCAGCCTTTGTACTGTTCACCTGAGCAAGCGGAGGGCCCACAGGTGGAACAGCTCACCCTGGGTGGGCGGGGAGACAGGCCTCGGCTGCTCTTCTCGCATTGTTTTTAGTCTTCTACTGGAACACATGGCCCTGGCTCCACAGCCCACCGTTACGAACACTCTCCAAAACGTGACTCTTTAAACACACATTTCAGGATTGTGAAACTTGTCAAACGCTTCAGATGTGTATATTTTATTGCATGTAAATTATACCTCAGTTTAAAAACCACACACATTTTATCTGGGAATGTAGAAGGTAGGACTTGTCTACTCATAGTGATACCATTACTTGGTTGATTAACTCAGTAGATGACTTTTGAAAAGCAGGGGGATATGGTACAAAGCAGTTAAGTCTTTTTTTCTTTTAACATCTTTATTGGAGTATAATTGCTTTACAGTGGTGTGTTAGTTTCTGCTGTATAACAAAGTGAGTCAGTTATACATATGTTCCCATATCTCTTCCCTCTTGCGTCTCCCTCCCTCCCACCCTCCCTATCCCACCCCTCTAGATGGACACAAAGCACCGAGCTGATCTCCCTGTGCTATGCGGCTGCTTCCCACTAGCTAGCTATTTTACATTAGCAGTTAAGTCTTAAAATGGGGTGCTTTGAAGAGTGAGAAATCTAGATTGAGGTGTGGCTAGAGATGGAGGGGGTCAGGCTCAGGTGAGAGGGGAGCCAAGGAGAGCACCGAGGAACTTCGGTATGAGAGGGTTTTAAGACTTCAGAAGCTTTATTGTTTTGCTCGTGGCTCTCAACTGAATTGAGAGGTGGGAACATACTGAAGTACAAAGCAATACAGACAAGGTTCAGAGTTCATTCAGGGGACAGCTGACAGCTTGCTGGACAGTGTGTCCAAAATATTATAGGTCCCTGGCTTAATTTTTTTGGTCAGGTCCCAAGTATGTTGCTAAGACATCCAGGAACAGAAGCCTGTTTTGTCTGTGCCAAGTGTGGTCTTTAAACCAAACTGCCACCAGCAGCAGGAACACATTATTGGGACCATTCAAGCAGCGTGTTTGAATACTGCACAGTCTGGTGTGGGTGTGCGCTGGTAGGAACGCTAGAGTAAACCCAGTTTAAAGCAGTCCCAAACTGTGTGTGCAATCCGCGTGCCTCTGCCCTCCAAACTAGCACCCTTGCCTTTAGAATCAGAGGAATGAGCAGGGCTGGAAGCCGGGAGGGTGCGGAGGAGGCACTCGGGGAAGCAGAGGAGGGAGAGGGCCAGCCCCTGAGCACCGTGGGGCTGGGCCGTGGGGTCGTTAAAGGCGAGTGGATGCTGTTTTGCCCTCCAGGGGTGTCCGGTCCAGTGGTGGACGCAGCATGACGTATTGGAAGGAATTAGGAGCCCCCTGCTGTGCAGTGCGCACAGCTGGAGACCAGGTCCTGGTGATTTCCCATCAGAGTTCTGACGTGACCCTCATCCTCAGGGCAGACGACATGGGGGCAGTGAGTTGATGCTGGCAGACGTCAGCTGGCAGAGGAGGCTGGGAAGAGCTCCTCAGGGTGACGCCAGCTGCTAGTGAGTGTGGCAGAGTCCTGGCTGCAGGAGGCCAGCGAAGCTGTCTGGACGCGGCAGGCGAAAATTGAATAGTTTAGGAAAAGACTTAATTCCTTTTGAGGACCTTGTCTGCATTTCCTCATAATAAGGAGAAGGACTTGACTGAAAGGCTTGGTTCTGCTTTACAGTAAGAGAAAGAGGTTTTTGTTTTGAGAGAACAGAGGCAAGAGGCCAATTAGGAAGGTACTGAGTGAGTCCCTGTATTAAGGATCTGGGTAAAATTTATGGCATTGGAAATGCAGAGTGGTTTAATCTCAAATTTGAAAGAACTGAAAGACATGCGGATAAGGGGAAGAAATTTTCAGGCTAGAAAAACTGCTTGTGCTTTCTTATCTCTTATCCAAGCATTGATAGACAAAAACAGCTTCTAGTTCCCCGTGTGATTAGATTGTTAGGAAGTTTGAGGAAAAAACCACGCCACGCAATAAACCTTGGCTGGGTTAATGAGGTGATTTATAAAACAGTTTGAAAGAGATCACCAGGGAGTTAGGGACCCAGAAGGTCCGTGCCACGGTAACATGTTGTGCTAAGACAGGAGTTTGAAAGGAACGTGGTAGGCCTCGGGAGAGGAGTGGGCCAGCCTCCCCGTGGACAGCCCACACTGGGGGCCACTTTCTCCCCGGCTGCTTCTTGCCTTTTGCTGGGGCTTTCCCAGCAAAGTGTATTCGTGGATATGGGGGCTCACAGGTCTGGGACATAGCTCCTTTAATTGTAAGGGGTTAAAGCATTTATGTCCCCCTTACTGGACCAGCTCTGTCCTGAGCACTTCACCTGTGGGAACTCGGGAAGTGGTTACAACCCAGCCCCTGGAGTCACACTGCCCCATCCCCAGCTCTCAGTCGCTGGCTGTGTAGCTGCTCACCCTCAGTTCTGCATCTAGAAAATGGACATCAGAAGAGCTGCTACCTTGTGGGGGCCTTGTGAGGGCTAAATCAGCTATGCACGTGGGTCCTCAGAACAGCGCCTGGCACAGGAAAGCACTATTCCAGTGCAATGCTATGATCGTGAATGGGGAGGGTTTATTGTATTGACCTGTGATTCTCTCAGAGCTCGGGGTAAACTTCAGTCAGTGGCCTGTGTTAAGAATGGGCTCTCACGGGGCCAGGGGGTGGGGAGGAGAGGTGAGCCGAGGGGTGGGGGGCAGGCAGCCCATTTGTCTTGCAGGTTCTCTCAAGCCCCTCCCTTCTGTTTTCCTGGCTCCCCAACCTGCTAATATGGTCTAGCAGAAGAATGCAGAAAATCTAAGAAAAGAGTTTAAAAAAGTACGATGAGAATACTAAAAGGGGGGGGTGCGTGGGTGGGAATAAAAGGAGATACAAGCAATGGAAAAGCATGTGACCCTGCAGTGTAGAGTTAAAGGGAAGGACTAGCATTTTTAAACTAGAAAATTAACATTTTCGTAATAGAAAATTGAGATAAAAGCAGAGCATGAAAAATAAAACTAGGGTAAGGGGAGGAGTTTAGATACTTAAAAGAAATGAGATGTTTTCTAAAAATTAAAGGAATGATCTGCTAAAATCCAAAAGTAAAAAATGGAGAAGGAGAAAGATACCGGACCGTGCACTTTCTAAGTATCGGTCACTAGGACACGATGGGCATCTTTTCAGTTATGCCTGTCAACACCCCTGGCACCCAGCCGCATTTTGCATGCGAGAACCATGTCGCAGCATGGCGAGGTCACTTGTTAGAAAGTCACTGAGCTGATTTCAGAGCCCGAACTCCTGACCACTTCACTCTGCCAAATGGCTGGACCTTAATCAAAGAGGGGACAAAAACCCCCAAACAGCTCCCAGAGCTGAGCCTCCTCGCACTGAGAGCCCCAAGACAGGCTTCCGCAGGTTTCAGGAGTAGTGTCTTGTGGAGGAGAACAGGGAGTGAAGAGCCCACCCCTGGCTTCTGAAAGCCAGTTGAAATTGGGTGCTTGGCTTGAGGAAGGACACTGAATCAACCTTGGACTGAGCAGCTGGGCCAGTAGGCCACGGTTGGGAATGTGAACGAGTTACACAGCCAAGTGTGAGAAATGCCATGGCTTAAGCTCAACAATCAATGGCAGTTACAGTGGGCCTCAGAGTTAGAGAGGCCATAGGGAATGGTGGGGCCTGGGGCAAATTGACAAGCACTTGACCCATCAAAGGAGTAACTGCTACCTCTGATAGTTGCATGGAGGACTGTGGATTCACTGTTGCCAGTCTTCTAAATTTTTTTTTTTTTCCTTGCGGTACATGGGCCTCTCACTGTTGTGGCCTCTCCCGTTGCGGAGCACAGGCTCCGGACGCGCAGACTCAGTGGCCACGGCTCACGGGCCCAGCCGCTCCGCGGCATGTGGGATCTTCCCGGACCGGGGCACGAACCCGTGTCCCCTGCATCGGCAGGTGGACTCAACCACTGTGCCACCAGGGAAGCCCCAGTCTTCTAAATTTTTAAGAGAATCTGGAAATCCAGAGTTTTATGAGAAATCTTCTGATTTTTAGATGTTGGCAACTTATTTAAAAATTAAAAACTGTGTGTCTGCCGACACTGTGCAAGCCAAATACACCAAAAATCTGCACTCTGGGCAGCCTCTTGGGATCTCTAGACAAACACCAGCAAATCCTTGCACATACAAAGAGAGCTCTAGCTCCTATAATACCTAATTAGTACGGGGCAAGGTTCTGGGCAGCCTTAAAACTGAGTCAAATTAAGACACTGGTACAGCAGTTAAAAGGTATTTGTGCAAAAGCACAGCAGGTATTCTGAGAGAGAGGTAATGAAGCCCATCAGGTAGTGATTTTAGCTTTATTGCACACTACGGGTGATTTCTTCTGGCCCCCTGGAAATAGGAAATGTGGAGGCCCGGTGAAAGGTAAGGATCGGGAGGGATTGAGGCAAGATGGCGGAAGAGTAAGACGCGGAGATCACCTTCCTCCTCACAGATACATCAGAAATACAGCTACACGTGGAACTTCTCCTATAGAACACCCACCGAACGCTGGCAGAAGACCTCAGACCTCACAAAAGGCAAGAAACTCCCCACGTACCTGGGTAGGGCAAAAGAAAAAAGAAAAAACAGAGACAAAGAATAGGGACGGGACCTGCACCAGTGGGAGGGAGCCGTGAAGGAGGAAAGGTTTCCACACACGAGAAGCCCCTTCGTGGGCGGAGACTGCGGGTGGCGGAGGAGGAAGCTCCGGAGCCTCGGAGGCGAGCGCAGTAACAGGGTGCGGAGGGCAAAGCGGAGAGATTCCCGCACAGAGAATCGGTGCCGAGCGGCACTCACCAGCCCGAGAGGCTTGTCTGCTCACCCGCCGGGGCGGGCGGGGGCTGGGAGCTGAGGCTCGGGCTTCGGTTGGATCCCAGGGAAAGGTCTGGAGTAGGCAGAGTAAAAACAGCCTGAAGGGGCCAGTGCGCCACGGCTAGCCGGGAGGGAGTCCGGTTGAAGTCTGGAGCTGCCGAAGAGGCAAGAGACCTTTTCTTGCCTCTTTGCTTCCTGGTGCGCGAGAAGAGGGGTTTAAGCGCGCCGCTTAAAGGAGCTCCAGAAACGGGCGCGGAGCTACCGAAGAGACAAGAGACTTTTTTTTTGCCTTTTTGTCTCCTGGTGC
>NC_041234.1:871593-875659 GCF_002837175.3 Physeter macrocephalus | reverse complement strand
CTGCCGCATAGCACAGGGAGATCACCTCTGTGCTTTGTGACCACAGAGAGGGGTGTGATAGGGAGGGTGGGAGGGAGGGAGACACAGTAGGGAAGAGATATGGGAACATATGTATATGTATAACTGATTCAGTTTGTTGTAAAGGAGAAACTAACACACTATTGTAAAACAGTTATACTCCAATAAAGATGTTAAAAACAACAACAACAACAAAAAACCCAAAACAGTAAGGATCGGGAGGTGTAGAATGGGAGCATAAGGCTGACGGCTTCCCGGGGAGTGAAGGTGGGAGAGGAAGGGAGGATGTAAGCTTGGGCAGCTGTCCCCAGTGGAGGCCGCAGATCAGGGAGGCGGGGCAAGGGGAGTCCAGAGAGGAGCAGAGGTCACAGATGGGGGATGGGGGCGTTACTCCGGTCCTCACTGAGGACAGATCTGCTGGGTTTTAGAGAGCAGTTCAGTTAAATGACAGGAATGAAAGCTGGGTTGCAAAGGGCGGGGATGGGGGAGTTGGATAAAGGGGAAGTCAGAGGAAGAGGGAGTGGTGGGGGCAAGAATGGGACTGTTTACCTTTTTAAAATTTTAGTTGTAAAACACACATAACATAAAATTTATGATCTTAACCATTTCTATGTGTACAATTCAGAAGTGTTAAGTATATTCACATTGTTGTGCAGCTGATCTCCAGAACTTTTTCATCCTGCAAAACTAAGACATTTTACCCATTAAACGACAACTCCTGATTCCTCTTGCCCCCAGCCCCTGGAAACCACCATTCTGCTTTCTCTCTCCAAGAATTTGATGACTCTGGGTGCCTCATATACGTGGAGTTATGTAGCATTTGCTTTTTGTGGCTGACTTATTTCATTTAGCATAAAGTCCTTAAGGTTCATCCATATGGTAGCATGTGTCAGGGTTTCCTTCCTTTTTAAGGCTGCATAATATTCCATTGCACGTATATACCATTTTTGTTTATCCATTCACCTGTCCATGGACATTTGGGTTGCTTCCACCTTCTAGCTTGTGTAGCTTTTTGTGGGGGAAATTTTTGCTCTGAAAAGGTTGCTCTGAAAGAGAAAGGTTCAGGTTCAGACGCTAGGATTATTAACAGGAGGGTGGGGATTGGCAGGACCGTTAGTGGGTTAAATATATACTATATATGAGACAGAATCTACCCAGTAGCGAATTAGAGAAGGAGAAGGTGTAATTCGGCAGGTTTTTTGTTTCTGACGATGCTATTATATGCATTGTTGGTGTCTTGCTGCCTACACTGAGAGTATTTTGTAGGTCCTAAGACCTTATCACGTGTCTTTCTCTAAAGCTTTGCTGCTACTTGCTTCTTAAGTGAACACTAAGCTTATGTGCAGTTAATCTCTGTTGCATTTTATTTTGTCTCCAAAAAGACTAGGACAGGAAGGAAGACCATGTCATTTTGTCACTGTTGAGGATGTCCCCCTGTGCCTAGGCTTACCACGTGGCATGTGTGCTCAATAAATCCGTCCAGAGAAGCGCTCCTAACAACATGGCATATCTACCCCTTAGTCTTTTCAGTCCACACCTGGATACAGTCTGCGTCCAGCAGCATCCAGCATCTCGCTTGTCATTGATTGTCCCCCCAGCAGCACATTCAGTGATACTGTGGCTCAGTGGTTACTGACGAGGAATGCACAGGGAGTCACTTGGTGCTTTGTAAAAACCCACGTGCCTGGGCACTGTCCTGAGAGCATCGAAATCAGAATTCCTGGTGCCAGGGCGGCCCTGCAGTGAGAATTCCTAGTTTTTGATTTTAAGGTGTTATCATCTGGTAACATTCTGAGCTGATTCTCAACATATAGTTTTAATGGAAATTTAACTTTTTTTCTTTTTTCATGGATATGGCAATGGATTAATTTCATAAATTCATTCTTGATAGATTTGTCAGTGATTAAGAAAGATTTTGAGTGCACAAAACAGCATTTCCAAAGTTCTGAAAACATGTTTCATCGTGTACCATGTACACCCCCCGCCCCATATATATGCTTCATTCATTAAACAAATACGTATCGAGTACCTGCTTATATGCTAGACACTGGTCTCAAGAATTGAGGGGATGGGTCCCTATCTTGTCTATTATCTTGTAGAACTTATGTTCTAGCTTCCATTCTTTCTGTTTGGATTTCATAGTCTAGAGATAACAGTACCAATCACATGGTTTACTTGCTGTTTTAAGTGTTTCACATGTTTTGATTTATTCAGTCCTCACAACAACGCTATGAAGTAGAGACTGTCATCACCCCCATTTTACAGATGAGGAAGCTGAGGCAGAGAGGTGCAGTAATTTGCCCAACCCACACATCCATTACATGGTATAGTGGAATTTAAAGCCAGGCATCCTGGCTCCAGAGTCACTATACCTCCCCTCTTACTGTCACTTCTGGGATTTCATAGCAAACACAAAGTTTGCCTTAAGCCAGGCAGCAGGCACAAGGCACGCAGGTTCAGATGTTCGTGCAATATCCTGCTAGTCCCGATGACTCAGATATAATTCCTCAATATAATTACTTATAGCCTAATTTGGAGGTTTTTGCCATTTTCCTCACCATCTCTGTTAGTATTGGTAGGCTCTGTTATTGGATTTGCTTAGTCATCTGTCCTAATGAAGGAAGGAGAGAAGACATTTTGGACTCTTGGAGGAAAAGATCAGTGACAAAGTTAGAGGTCAGAGGAGAATCAGAATCCTCTCAAAGTTAGATCCAGATGTTTCAATTACTTTTTCTTGTAACTTCATGGTATAAGTGTTTCCATTTTTTCCAACTGGGCATTATTGTGCTATCGTCTTCCATTTTTTTCTTTCATTTTTATGAACCGATAGTTTGAGTACAAAGGGCTCTGTCTTGAATGACCCCCCTGGCAGTGGCATGTTGGAGTTCTCTCAGAGGAGCTCCTTGCCCCCACTATGCCCATGTTTCTTCTAAGGCACATACCTAAATACTCATTGTCATTAACATCGTCACCAGGGAACTCAGTTTGTATGCACAGAATTGCAAGTAGAAGTTCAGTCATGATAATTGATCACACTGAGTCGTAGACAGTACAGCCAGTTTGCGTTTTCTCTATCCAAGTCAAAAGCTCAAGCGGGATGTGAGACATTCGGTCTCTTGGTTGAAACATCCTGTTCCGCGGCCTGATGACACCTTGGAGAGTCTGGCAATCCCCTGCCTGTGGACTCGAGCCCTGCTCCTGATTCTGCTGGGGTTCGGCGATGTGTTCCAGCGCTGTTGGAGGCTCTTCCCGTCCCCTGGCTGTGAGCCTGGGGTCTGCGTGCTGAGAGCCGGTGCGGAGGGAATAGTCGTCGGCCCCTGTGCCTGCTCCAGTGCTGTGACCCACTTGGCCATCCTGCTTCTCCACGTGCCCGATGGGCCCTATGTTCTTGAGAGGTGTCTGGTGACAGACCCCGCTCCTCTCCACCTCACACTGGGGTCACTGGGCGTCCCACTGGCCCCCGTGTCCATCGCCAGACAGGCTGTACCCGAGACGCTGCCCTGGGCTGCGGCCCCTGCTGTGACTCGGGCCTGTCTAAGCAGCCGCGCGTGTGATTCTCTGCCACACACCCCCGGTTGAGAACTGTGGGTGGAGATGTGCTCTCATGCCTGCCAGCAGCCCTCCGCTCCTGAGGCGATGCTGGTTTCCGATTGTCCCCTGCTAATAACACAGCAGGTCACATCTTCGTGGTTACATCTCTGTCCTCATTTCTGTTTTCTGGGGTAAATTCTTAGAGGTCAAATTTTAGTCAAAGGATAGGCATATTTTTAAGGTGGGGTGTAAACCAGTGTGGCCAGTACCACACGTGTGAAAGAAAAGGCGGCTGGTGTAGTGGAGAAAGCGTTGGGCCGGGAGTGAGGAGGCCTGGGCTCCAGACAGGACAGCATGGCCAGTGGGGCGGGGCTTTGGGCAAGTCCTTTGGTTTCGTTTCCCTTCCCTTGGTTTCATTTTCTTCTTTTTTTTTTTTTTAACATCTTCATTGGAGTATAATTGCTTTGCAATGGTGTGTTAGTTTCTGCTTTACAACAAAGTGAATCAGTTATACATA
>NC_041234.1:839569-870360 GCF_002837175.3 Physeter macrocephalus | reverse complement strand
GTGGGTTTATCTCTTGGCTTTCTATCCTGTTCCATTGATCGTATATTTCTGTTTTTGTGCCAGTACCATACTGTCTTGATTACTGTAGCTTTGTAGTATAGTCTGAAGTCAGGGAGCCTGATTCCTCCAGCTCCATTTTTCGTTCTCAAGATTGCTTTGGCTATTCGGGGTCTATGAATCTGCACAATGGTGATGGTGCAGATGTCCCTGGGGCTCTCCGTTCTGCAGGCAGGCGTATGGAAGGAGGGCCTCTGCTGGAGTCCATGGTGGGCTTCCCTCTGTTCACTGCTGATGGCTTACTTGAGAATTGCTTCAGGGTTTCAAAGAAGCTATGGCTGTCCTATAAGAAAAGAAAATCGAGATTACTATCTAGAGTCTGGTTCATTTTTAGGCCTCTGATAGACCGATAGAGATCAAAGAGATTTCCCCCACACAGATGCCATGGATGTGCTTCCAAAGCTGATTACTACAATATTCATTTCACTTTCATATCTTTGCAGGGAAACTTTATGGTGACGTTCCTTTTATAGAAGAAAGACACAGACATCGGTATGAGGTATGGCTGTCGCACTGAATTACTGTGGAATATAGATGCTTAGTGTGAGGAACCCCAGTGATCACAAGCGGGCCTCTGGAGAAGCTGTCCAGCCTGGTGTCCATAGGGCTCAGGCGAGAAGTGCCAGATTTCCCAGCGGAGGCGGGTAGGGGCGGGGAGACTCTGGTCTTGGCTTTCCAAAGGCAAAATCTTTAAGTTTCTGCACATGGGACATTTCAGGGCTCTCTGTTACCCTAACTGCTGTCTCTTAGACTGAGATAAAGCTGTTATCCTTTTCCTGAACCTCCTGCCCTTTATTTTGGCAGAGTTGGGAAAAGGGTACTTGCATCTTCTGAGCCAAATGCCTCTCGGGATAAGGATGTGTCTCTGGGTATCACATGATGGACTCTTGGTTTGGGAGCCTCTTGGAAGCTACATTGAGCATGAAGCTTAGTGTCACATGATTAAGAGGAGTTATTGTTGAGATTGCCACATGAGAAGCCTACGTTCCCCAAAATGCAAATTGTCTGTACAGGGATTAATTGGTGTACCAATTACAATGCTTTTGACTGTGAAGAGTCAAAATTCCTGCTCATTATTCACTGAAACCAGCCTAAGCAGTAAGGAAATTTGTTATCTCAGGTAATAGGTAGTCCAGAGGCTTGGCGGGCTCCAGGCATGGTACAGTCAGGGCTCTTGCTGTGTCTAGGAGTCCCTTGGCCCTACCCTTTTCTGTGTGTCTGCCTTGTCCTTAGGCTGGTTTCCCTCATAGTTGTAAGATGGCTGCCAGTGGCAAGTGAGGCAACATGCATCTCTCCTAGACCTGATTGGGTCAATTTAGATTACCTGCCCACTTGTGAACCAGTAACCATTGCCAGGGCAGCGCTGAACCAGGCTTAAACTTGGATTCTTCCATCATTCATCTGCCAAGAGGGATGGGTTTATCATGTTTGGCTTAGACCAATTAGGACCATCTTCTAGAATGGGGAAGGTGGAGTCCCATGGGCCATATGCGGGTGGAGTAGATATCAGAACAAGCCCAGGGTTCTGTTTTGAGGGAGGACAAGTGGGAGTCAATGCCAGGTAGGCTACCAATAGTGTCACTACAATTAGGGAACATAATTTGCTGAGTGTAGGCCATTTTTGGTCTTATTTCCGTTGGGAACTGGGTCAACTGGTGGGACAAAAATTATTGAGCTGCTTTGCCTAAGTGGTAACTAGAAGTTGTAGGAACTGCTGTGCACGTGATGGTGTGGCCATTCATTCCTTCACACTTATTTTGCATCTCATATGTACTGGAGATGAGAGGGGGAAAGACACACATGGTCTCCCTCCTCTTAGGGAGCTTCCGTTCTAATTGGAGAGGACAAAAATTAACAGATAAAATAATTACAGATTGAGTCCTATGTTGGACAAAGTACTTGTGTCTAGAATATATAAAGAATTCGTACAACTTAATAATAAATAATGGCAAAAGATCTGAAGAGACATTTCTCAAAAAAAGATATATGATTGGCCAATAAGAAAATGAAGAGATAACCAACATCATTTGTCATCAGGGAAATGCAAATCAAAACCATAAAGAGATACCACTTTACACCCACTCAGATGACTATAATCAAAACATGGAAAATAGAGCTTCCCTGGTGGCGCAGAGGTTGAGAGTCCATCTGCCAATGCAGGGGACACGGGTTCGAGCCCTGGTCCGGGAAGATCCCACATGCTGCGGAGCAACTAAGCCCGTGCACCACAACTGCTGAGCCTGCGCTCTAGAGCCCATGAGCCACAACTACTGAAGCCCGTGCACCACAACTACTGAAGCCTGTGTGCCTGGAGCCTGTGCTCTGCAACAAGAGAAGCCACCGCAATGAGAAGCCCGTGCACCGCAACGAAGAGTAGCTCCCGCTTGCCACAACTAGAGAAAGCTTATGCGCAGCAATGAAGACCCAAAGTAGCCAAAAATAAATAAATAAAAATAAATTTTTTAAAAAATGGAAAATAACAAATATTGGTGAGGATGTGGAGTAATTGGAACTCTGATATACTGTTGGTGGGAATGTAAAATGGTGAGCCACATTGGAAAATCATCTGGTAGTTCCTCAAAAGGTTAAACAGAGTTACCATGTGACCCAGTAATTCCATCCCTAGGTATATTTAATTTCCCAAGAGAAATTAAAACATATGTCCACACACAACTTGTACACGAATGTTCATTGCAGCATTATTCATAGTAGCCAAAAAAGTAGAAACAACCCAAATGTCCGTCACCTGATGAATGGATAAATAAAATGTGGTCTATGCATAAAATGACAGTAAAAATTGACAGTAAAAAGAACTGAAGTATTGATGCATGCTACAACACAGATGAACCTAGAAAACATTACGTGAAGTGAAAGAAGCCAGTCACAAAAGACCACATATCGTATGAGTCCATTAACATGAAATACCCAGAATAGGCAAATCTAAAGAAATTGAATAGAGATTAGTGGTTGCCTAGAGTTGTGTGTGTGTGTGTGTGTGTGTGTGTGTGTGCGTGCGTGCGCTCACGTGCGTGGTGATAAGGAAATTGGGGGATGATGGTTAGAGGTATAGGGTATTTTGATTGTTTTTAATTTTTGGATGCTTTGGGTCTTTGTTGCTGCGTGCGGGCTTTCTCTAGTTGCGGCGAGCGGGGGCTACTCTTCGTTGCGGTGCACGGGCTTCTCATTGCAGTGGCTTCTCTTGTTGCGGAGCATGGGCTTTAGGTGCGCGGGCTTCAGTAGTTGCGGCGAACGGGCTCACTAGTTGTGGCACATAGGCTTAGTTGCTCCGCGGCATGTGGGATCTTCCCGGACCAGGGATCAAACCTGTGTCCCCTGTATTGGCAGGTGGGTTCTTAACCACTGAGTCACCAGGGAAGTCCTGGTATGTGAATTATATTTCAATAAAGCTATTAAAAAAGGAAAAATAATTACAAATTATGAGACCTAGACTAATGTTAAAAATGAAATAAAGGGCTTCCCTGATGGCACAGTGGTTGAGAATCCACCTGCCAATGCAGGGAACACAGGTTCAAGCCCTGGTCCGGGAAGATCCCACATGCTGTGGAGCAACTAAGCCCATGTGCCACAACTACTGACCTGTGCTCTAGAGCCTGTGAGCCACAACTACTGAGCCTGTGCTCTAGAGCCTGTGAGCCACAACTACTGAGCCCACGTGCTGCAACTACTGAAGCCCACGCGCCTAGAGCCGGCGCGCGTGCTCCGCAATGAGAAGCCACCACAATGAGAAGCCCGCGCACTGCAACGAGTAGCCCCCGCTCGCCGCAACTAGAGCAAGCCAGTGTACAGCAGCGAAGACCCAACACAGCCAAAAATAAAAAAATAAAATAAATAAATTTATTTTTTAAAAAATGAAATAAAAGCATATGAGGTTAAGATTGAGAAGGACAGGTGGCACCCCACTTTGATTTTTGACGAGGAAGCACTTTCTGTGAAGGAGAGGCTGAAAAGTTTGAGAAAGGGCCACTGATGAGATGAGTGAGGGAAGGGGCCATGAGCCAGGTCATCAAGTTGTCATCTATAACCAGTGTTTTAGTAGAAAAGTGGTTCCAAGCTTCTCTTTAGAGCATTTATGTAACTATATATAAAGAAAGCTTTTGGTTTAGTCACAAGGGAAATAAGATAGTTTCAATGCTCAAGCAGATTTGTGATTTAGGGAGAGAGAGTTAATTACACATAAATCAAGGGAAGAAGCAAATAAAGGGACAGCTATCAATAGCTAGTCTCAAGGTTTCAAGACAGATATCTGTGTCACAGTCCTACATTTTTTTTATTATGTAAGTTTCAGGTGTACAGCATTGTAGTTCAACATCTGTATACCCTACAGGGTGATCACCACCAGAAGTCTAGTTACCATCCATTATCATACAGTTGATCCCCTTCACCCATTTTGCCCACCCCCCAACCCCCTTCCCTGCTTGTCACCACTAATCTGTTCTCTGTGAGTTGTTTCTGTTTTATTTTGTTTGTTGGTTGGTTTTGTTTTGTTTTAAATATATATTTTTAAAATTCATTTATTTTATTTATTCATTTTTTGGGGGCTGCATTGGGTCTTCATTGCTGCACGCAGGTTTTCTCTAGTTGAGGCGAGAGGGGGCTACTCTTCATTGCGGTGCGTGGGCTTCTCATTGTGGTGGCTTCTCTTGTTGCGGAGCACAGGCTCTAGGCACGCAGGCTTCAGTAGTTGTGGTTCGCGGGCTCTAGAACGCAGGCTCAGTAGTTGTGGCGCACAAGCTTAGTTGCTCTGTGGCATGTGGGATCTTCCTGTACCAGGGCTTGAACCCCTGTCCCCTGCATTGGCAGGTGGATTCTTAACCGCTGTGCCACCAGGGAAGCCCTTGTTTTGTTTTAGATTCAACATATGAGTGAAATCATATTTGTCTTTCTTTGATTTATTTCACTTAGCATAATAGCCTCAAGGTCCATCCGTATTGTTGCAAATGGCATGATTTAATTCTTTTTTATGGCTGGGTAGTATTCTATTTATATATATATATATATATATATATATATATATATATATCATATCTTCTTTATCCATCAGTGGACACTTATGTTGTTTCCATATCATGGCTATTGTAAATGATGCTCCAATGAACATAGTGTGCATATGTCTTTTTTTTTTTTTTTTTTTTTTGGTGCGCGGGGGTCTCACTGTTGTGGCCTCTCCCGTTGCGGGGCACAGCCGTTGCGGAGCACAGGCTCTGGACACACAGGCTCAGTGGCCATGGCTCACGGGCCCAGCCGCTCCGCGGCATGTGGGATCTTCCCGGACCGGGGCACGAACCCGTGTCCCCTGCAACGGCAGGCGGACCCTCAACCACTGCGCCACCAGGGAAGCCCCCCATATATCTTTTTGAATTAGTGTTTTCATGTTCTTTGGATAAGTACCCAGAAGTGGAATAGCTAGGTCATATGGTAGTTCTACTCTTAATTTTTTGAGGAGTCTCCATACTGTTTTCCTTAGTGGCTGTACCAATTTACAGTCCCACCAGCATTGTAGGACTTTTCTCTACATCCTTTCCCACATTTGTTATTCCTTGTATTTTTGATGATAGCCTTTCTAACAGATATGAGGTGGCTAGCTCATTGTGGTTTTGATTTACATTTTCTTGATAATTAGTGATGTTGAATATCTTTTCATGTACCTTTTGGCCATTTGTATGTCTTCTTTGGAAAAAGGTCTATTCAGATCCTCTGCCCATTTTGTAATTGTTTTTTTTTTTTTTTTTTTTTTTGGTGTTGAGGTGTATGAGTTCCTTATATATTTTGGATATTAACCCCTTATCAGATACGTGGTTTGCAAATATCTTCTCCTATTCAGTAGGTTGCCTTGTTTTGTTTGTTTGTTTGTTTGTTTTGGCCACGCTGCGTGGCTTGCAGGACCTTAGTTCCCCAAGCAGAGATTGAACCCATGCCTCCTGCGGTGGAAGCGTGGAGTCCTAACCACTGGACTGCCAGGGAATTCCCCGCCTTTTTGTTTTGATGATGGTTTCCTTCACTGTGTAGACAGTTTTTAGTTTGATGTAGTCTCACAGTCCTACTTTTTGAAACTCATCTTTGGACAATAGAAGGTGGGCCTCCCAAATTTAAGGGCTGTGATCCAACTATTTCTCAGGTTCATCATGAATTTAAAAATAGGCTTTGAGATTTGAATATAAATAGAAATTAACTCCTAGTTAGAGCATCACCGAAATGGAAAATCCACCCAGTTGGTGGAGGACATTTTCATAAGCTGATATGTCTGTATTGCTCTGCTGTCCAAAGATACTTAATTTCTTGTTTTTCCAGGTGAATCCTAGCCTGATCAACCAACTTGAGCAGAATGACTTAAGTTTTGTAGGTCAGGATGTCGACGGGGAGAGGATGGAAATCATTGAACTGGCAAGTAAGTGGGCTCTTCATTTTTGAAAATTTTTGTGGTGATTGTGGTGAGCTAATGTCTCTTTGTCGACCGTAAGCATACAAAGATATAACTTGAGACCCATTTTATTTGCTCTCTTTCTTTTCCTCTCTCCTTTGAAATAAATATGCAGCTAAATAGAAATAATATGCACTACATATAAAGTGCATGAAAAACTAGATTGCTTATAATACTAATCATTTTGGGGCCTATTAGAGTGAACCTGCCATAAAACGATGTAGTGTTCGGAGACTACCAGATCTACCAGTAGTATGCTTCCTAGCGTCCTTGCCCCCTTCCTGGGGTGTCTCTTGTTGCAGCTTCTGGGTTAGACGCTCTGGGAAAGGCAGGCAGCCCACTGTTGAGTAGCACTCTGCTTTCTCCCTCCTCTGAGGAAGAATGGCCCAGTGCCCTCCTCACTACTGGTGACTGACTGTGCAGCACATGTGACAATAATTTGTTGTATAAACCATCCTCATTATTGAATGCTTAGTGTGTACAGGATACTCTAAAAATGGTAGCATCATTTTCTAGAACCTACCTTTTCCAATCTGTATACTTTAGGCTCCAGATAACCCAAACTACTTACTCTTCTTCTAACTTTCCTACTGTTTTGTCCATTTTAGTCCGTGTCATTGTTCTTCTACTTCAAATTCCTTTTCTCTGTCCCTTTCCTTTTCTGTCTCTCAACTGTTCAGGTACTTCAGAATTCCCGAGCAGGGAGGAGTAATGAAGTTGGGAAAGGCTTCTTTGACCACTGTAGCATGTTACCTGGACCCAGAAAGAAGGCAAGCAGTGGACATTGAGTGTGCACTCACTAGGTGCTTCTCATCAGACCCCTTGCTAGGGACTCTACGTGCCTTATGTAACTTACAAGGCGGGTGATGTTATTCCTACTTTATGGAGAAGGAGACCCGAGTGCAGAGAGGTTAAGCAACCTGCCAGGGCCATCCAGCCAGTCACTGTCGGGGCTGGAGCTAAACCAGGTCGGAGCCTCCTTCTGCCACCACCTCTGTGGGATTTTATTGTTCTTCTTGTTTTCATTGGACATTCCACTTAAGATTATCAATCCATGCCTGAAGTTTTAAATTAGAATATGAGGATGTATTTTCTGTAGTCCTTCTGATGGAAATGCCCATCATTTACAATTTTTATAGTGTCACTGTTTGGTGTTGAAGTCTCTTAAGTCTGGCATGTGAGAGGGCAGAGAAATTTCTTATGCAAATTACTATTTGTTTACTTTGTTCAAGTAGTTATTCTCTTTAATTCTCCTGTCTCTCATTATTACCAGCAAACTCTTAGAAGCTTCTTCATCGCAAGGATTTAGTTTCCCATTGACACTTTCAAATTTCATGTGGGTTGGAAAGGAAATGAGACCTGCTGTAAAACCTTGCAATTTTTAAAAAGCTGACTGCATGGGAATTCATTTTATTAAGGAAAATTTCCCAGATGATTTTGATCTTAGCTACCCTTATCACATCCATGAATCACTACATTCCTGAAGGAGTTCTAAAAGGAACGACAAAGCTTGAGATTAGTATAATGTCAGAATTTGTTTCAAAGCAATTAAGAGCATTATTTAAAAGATACTTTGACTGATAGAACATCATCAAAATAAAAAGTTTTTAGTCTCTTTCCTCATATTGGATTTTTTGGGTAAAGTGTTTCAGAGCAACGATCCATTCATTCAAATATTCTTTCCCTGGCTATGACACGATCCGTTGCTCAGCTTCTGTCTCCAGTGGTACAAAAACACAATTATTGTCGGCTTCTTTCAGAGACAGCCCTAGATGCTGTGCTGCAAGATTCGTCACATCTTTAATTTAAAGCGGCATTGTTTTCTTTTCTAAGGGCAGATGGTTTCTCTTCTTTTCTTGAAGGGGACACTTTCCTGGGAGAAGGCGGCATTCCTCTCACCAAGCTTTCATACCTGAATGTTCTTCTAATTCAAGGAGGCTTCTTCTTGGATATGATGTAGAGGATTTCTACACTGGATTTTTCTGGATTCAGAGCTGTCCAGTAGAATCTGCTGCAATAATGGAGTATTCTGCCCTGTTCACTATGGTAGCCACTAGCTGTTTGTGGCTATTTAGCACTTGAAATATGCTCGGTTAATTTGAATGAGTTTATTAAATGGTCACCTGTGGCCAGGGGCTACCATTTTGTATAGCAAAGCTTTATTATTTTTTTCGGGTTTCCAACTTTTATTTAGTTAAGTAAGGAGTAAAAATTAAAATAAACATGAAAAACTACTATCTGATACTGCCACTATTTTATAAAGAAGACTCAAAATAGGAGAAGGATCATCATCATCATCATATGAGAATTGAAAGATCAATCCTTTGCAGAAGAGAACAAATGGTGATCTTACATCAAAGCTTCTGAAGTGGGCAGTGAGCGCCCCAGGACACACCTGGCCCCACAGGTGCAGAGGGAGGTGTGAGCTAGTAGTCAGACGATGAAAGCTGAAACCCCAGCTAGCCGACCAGGAACAGGACAAAGCTTCTCCAGGCTTCTGCGTCTATACCTGTACATTTACCCTACTTCTGAAGTCCTTTCCTTTTCTAAAGTTCCATAACTATTAGATGAGAACACTCTGCTAGCCTGCTACCTATTTTATTAGGTTAAGGGATAAGCTTTAAATGATAACCTTAAGAGAGTGGACATTGCCGTTCAATCATCATTTCCTTACTACTGAGCAGTAGTTTTGGGTCTTCAGTGGTAAGTGATGGGGATTTGTGATTTTGAATTCCATACTAGACTTTCAGATTACTTGATAAAGCATCTCATTGAAAGATTTAAAGTTATTTACTTCCTCCTATAAAACTTGTATTTTATCATCCTCAGTTTGATATGTATATGGCCATTAAAATGATTTTTAAAGTAAGGAATACATGCTGACCATGCTTTGACTATAGCAATTATGAGATTAGAGAGTTGCCCAATCTCTAATTAGGAGTTGCTTCCTAATCTGGGAATAAACATATTTTTTGAGAGTTCTGAGTGGGGAGAGGAATTTGTAATCCTAGAAAATTTCTACCCAGATTTGGAAATGTTACCCATTAATTTTTACCATTCCCAAACAAGGGATTTCAGATACCTGAGAAAAGCTACTTTTCTGTTCCTATTACATCTAGGAGAACTTGCATTGCTCATATAGGGACTTCTTACAACCCTCAATATGTAATAGTTTTATTTGCCCTCTGATAATGTAAGAAATATGTGTTCATTGTAAAGGTTCACACGATACGGAGAAGTATCAATATAAGGGAGAAAATAAAAATATCTTGAACTCTCACCCCTTGAGCCGTAACCACCATTAACATCTTGAAAGGGCATCCTTTTATCACTTGGAGACTCTTCATCACAAGAGATACGTTGGCGTATGCTGAAATATGAGTGCCTGTTCAGCTTCATGGTGCTATCCATGATTAATATCCAGCCCAGAGCTGTGACTAGAAAAGCAGTTATACCGGGTGCATTCCCAGGGGACCCATCCCTTGGGAAAGGAGACCTTGTGGGAAATGGCCTGAAGCCATCTAAGAGAAAGAGTGAGCCTTAAGTATGAGGATACCAGGGTGCTGGGAGGGGACCTTTCCCCCCTACCCTCTTGAGTTCTTGTGGTCAGACTAATAATAAAATTGACCCAAGATAGATAAGCAGGAGAAAAACAAATTTTAACTCATGCAGACGGAGGTCTCATAGAAATGGGACCTAAGAAGTGGCCAAAGCAGGCAGCCTTTATACTTTTTAGACAAAGAAACAATAAATATGTGAGGAATTAACAGGACAAAGAGACTTAGGCTTTGGGTGCTTAATTAGTGAAGAATCTAAACAAAGTTTGGGCTTGGGTAGTAAATTAAAGAAGTCACAAATGTGTTTATATAGGCTTCTCTGCCCAAATTCCCTGTCTCTGGTGATAAGGGTATCCTTCCACTTCAGAGGCAGGAAGTACACCTTTCACAAGAGAGATTTATTTCCTGCTTTCAGGAGACTAGGTGGGGTGTGTGTCAAAGTGTCCCTGTTGCATCAGCTCAATCTTTTTTTTTTTTTAATTCATTTATTTATTTTTGGCTGCGTTGGGTCTTCGTTGCGGTGCGCAGGCTTCTCATCGCGGTGGCTTCTCTTGTTGTTAAGCACGGGCTCTAGGTGCGTGGACTTCAGTAGCTGTGGCACGTGGGCTCAGTAGCTGTGGCTCGCAGGCTCTAGAGTGCAGGCTCAGTAGTTGTGGTGCACGGGCTCTGTTGCTCCGTGGCATGTGGGATCTTCCCGGACCAGGGCTCGAACCCATGTCCCCTGCATTGGCAGGCAGATTCTTAACCACTGCGCCACCAGGGAAGTCCCCATCAGCTCAATCTTAAGTAACTTTAATTCAAAATAATCAATATGCCATTTAGGCATATTTTAGGGTGGCCTGCCCTGGGCCCCACCCGTGGAAATGGAACCACTGTACGTCTGTGAAGGGTCTAGATAGCGGGCAGATTTGGGGAAAGCAGATCATCTTCCCATTCAAAAACTTTTGCTTAACTTTGCTCACTCTAACACCTTGCACAAATAAAATGCTGGATCTCTTATTAATGAGATGTGTTTTGCAATTTGAAATTCTACTACCAAGTTGGATCATGAAAATAACTGGCTATGTTGGTAACAAGTTAAATAATCACTTTACCATTTAATGAGTTTTCTTATTTAAAGATAAGAAGACCTTTAAAGCTGTTCTCATATTTATCTGCTTCAATTGTATTATGATTATTCTCATTTCAGATCACCCCTATTTTGTCGGTGTCCAATTCCATCCTGAGTTTTCTTCTAGGCCAATGAAGCCTTCCCCTCCATACCTGGGGCTATTACTTGCGGCAACTGGGAATCTGAATGCCTACCTCCTTCAGGGATGCAAGCTGTCTTCCAGGTAACCAGCTTACAGTTCTTAACAGTGACTTGAGGTGCAGTTATCAACATCTTAGGTTTCTCATAAAATTTGATATCATTGTAGGATTTTTTTAAAAAGTGGAGAATCATTTTTTTCCCCTCTTAACAAGCATACTTTTTTCTCTTAGTGAAAATGATTTAGTCACATCTACAATGGTAATGTGTCAGCTTTCAAAATCATGCTGATGCTGAGTATCGTTTTAGAGATTTTTGTCTTTTTGATAGGTTAAAAAAGGGATTTTCTTTTGTTGACTGATTAATAAATATATATGAATATTTTATACATTTATTGGCTTTTTGTTTTATGAATAGCCTGTTCATATCCTTCGCCCTATTTTTCCTTTTGCTGTTATCCTTTTTCTTTTTTATAATTAATTAATGAATTTTTGGCTGCTTTGGGTCTTTGTTGCTGTGCATGGGCTTTCTCTAGTTGCGGCGAGCAGGGGCTGCTCTTCGTTGCGGTGCGTGGGCTTCTCGTTGCGGTGGCTTCTCTTGTTGTGGAGCATGGGCTCTGGGTGCGCGGGCTTCATTAGTTGTGGCCCGCGGGCTCAATAGTTGTGACTCGCGGGCTCTAGGGCGCAGGCTCAGTAGTTGTGGCACACGGGCTTATTTACTCTGTGGCATGTGGGATCTTCCTGGACCAGGGCTCGAACCCATGTCCCCTGCATTTGCAGGAGGATTCTTAACCACTGTGCCACCAGGGAAATCCCCTCCTTTTTTCTTAATGATTGGTAAGCTCTTTATATATAAAGGACATTAATCCTTTGTTAGGTTACACATACTTTTTCAAAGTGATTTTTTTTTCTAAGTTGTTAATGGCTTTCATTAGTTTTTGTTAGTTTTATCTTAGTTTTTATTTTCCCTAAAGTTTTAAATAAAGACTTTATGTAGTCCTTATTCATGTATTTTTTTATTTATATGTGGTCAACTCTTTTACTTATGTGGATTATGTCTTTAGTATCCTGCCTAAAATCTTTCCCTATCGAAAGATTATTATATAAATAATTACCCATTTGTTTTCCACTAGCACTTTTATGGTTTCTCTTTTAAAAAATTTTTTGAATTGAAGTATTGTTTATCTACAATGTTGTGCTAATTTCTGCTGTACAGCTAAGTGAGTCAGTTATCCATGTATATACATTCTTTTTTAAATTTTCTTTTCCATTATGGTTTATTTCAGGAGATGGGATATAGTTCCCTGTGCTATACAGTAGGACCTTGTTGTTTATCCATTCTAAATGTAATAGTTTGCATCTAACAACCCCAAACTCCTAATCCACCCTTCTCTATCCCCCCACCCGTGGCAACCACAAGTCTGTTCTCTACGTCTGTGAGTCTGTTTCTGTTTTGTAGATAGGTTCATTTGTACTATATTTTAGATTCCACATATAAGTGATATCATGTGGTATTTGTCTCTCTCTTTCTGACTTACTTCACTTAGTATGATCATCTCTAGTTGTCTCCTTGTTGCTGCAAATGGCATTATTTCGTTCTCTTTTTTGGCTGAGTAATATTCCATTGTATTTATGTACCACATCTTCTTTATCCCATCTGTCAGTGGACATTTACGTTGTTTCCATGTCTTGGCTATTGTGAATAGCGCTGCTATGAACATAGAGGTGCAGGTATCTTTTTGAATTATAGTTTTGTCCAAGTATATGCCCAGGAGTAGGATTGCTGGATCATATAGTAACTCTATTTTTAGTTTTCTGAGGAACCTCCATACTGTTTTCCCTAGTGGCTGCATCAATTTACATTCCCACCAACAGTGTAGGAGGGTTCCCTTTTCTCCGCACACTCTCCAGCATTCGTTATTTGTAGACTTTTTAATGATGGCTGTTCTGACTGGTGTGAGGTGGTACCTCATGGTAGTTTCGATTTGCACTTCTCTAATGATTAGTGACGTTGAGCATCTTTTCATGTGTTTGTTGGCCATCTGTATGTGTTCTTTGGAGAAATGTCTATTTAGGTCTTCTGCCCATTTTTCAATTGGTTTTTTTTTTTTTTTTTTTTTGGTTGACTTATATGAGTTGTTTGTATACTTTGGGGATTAAGCCCTTGTTTGTGGCATCATTTGCAAATATTTTCTCCCATTCCATAGGTTGTCTTTTTGTTTTTTTTTATAGTTTCCTTTGCTGTGTAAAAGCTTTTAAGTTTGATTAGGTCCCATTTGTTTATTTTTGTTTTTATTTCTAGTGCCTTGGGAGACTGATATGGTTTCAATTTTATATTTTCAATTTGTAATTTATATGGACTTTATTTTTGGTGTATTGTGTGAGGCAGGGAATCTGCATCCCCCTTACACTGCCCCCCTCCCCAGCTGCCAATGAAGTAATTTAGATTTGTTTCAGGGATTTCTGTTTTGTTCCATTGGTGATTTCATCTCTTTTTTCTGAATCCTTACCACCCTTTTCATTATCATAGGATTATTGTAAATCAAGCCCTTATCTACCCTACTCTCATTTTTATTTAACATTTTAAAAAATGTGTTTTTCTCTCTTCTGGAGGACCTGTATAATGATTTTTAGAGTCAAGTTTGAATAAAAAAATCCCTTAGGGATTTTCGTTAAAATTTCTTTATATTTAAATACTCATTTGGGGAGAATTTACATCTTTACTTCCTCTCATCTAAGAATATTGTACGTAATAACTTTCAAAGTGAAAGGAACTAGCCGGAATCATGTTCTTAGGTAGGGGTTATTACCACAATAACTGGATATATCTTGTTTAGAAGATTACCATTGTGGACCCTCATCCTAGCAAATGAGCCTGGTGATATTGCATTTGAGGACTGCCAGGATCGCTGTGTGGTGTGTCCATGTGTGCTTTGTTACACAAGCCTGCTTGTTTGCGATATTACCTGCTAGGAGAGACTCACAGCTCTCTAGCATTTCCTTTAACTGTGTGTTCAGATGGGAACAGCTTTACATATTTTGCATGTTGGGTCTCTTAATGAATTAATGATCACTCCCTGCACTCTTGAACCAGTGCAGTGGTTTTCACACCGTGCCTTGTGGAGCTGGAATCCAGGCTGCCATGAGGAGTAGACTGGGATAGGGGGAGGTTTCCAGGCTCTTCCCTGCTTCAGCTTCCCTACTTCAGTGGAGCTTCAGCTCCACTTTTCCTGGCTCACGTGGCCTGGTTCTGCATGAGATTGCATATGAAGATGAGCTTCCTGTGCTGTGAGGCTGCATGGCTTACACAGCAGATTGGACATTCCAGTGTGGTCCCGTGTTGGATATATGCTCCAACCCTTCCCAGCCGCTTTATTGTCTCCATTATTTCAGGTGCTCACACGTGAAAGGAGGATGACAGTGGAACAAGTGAGATGGCTGGGAGAAGTAACGCACACATAATTGTTCATGCATAACTATCTGGTTGTTTGCAAGCATCAACTAATATAGAAATGGCGTCTGGTTTGTGTGGCCCGCCCACCTGTGTGCTGGCTGGCCCGCCAGTTCTTGCCTGGGGCCTGGTGGTCTCTGGGTAAAGCTCACCAGTAG
Source organism: Physeter macrocephalus (assembly GCF_002837175.3). Taxonomy (NCBI): domain Eukaryota; kingdom Metazoa; phylum Chordata; class Mammalia; order Artiodactyla; family Physeteridae; genus Physeter; species Physeter macrocephalus. The sequence goes on along the minus strand of NC_041234.1, from coordinate 855,450 downwards.
TTTCTGAGAAAAGTGACTGCTTGCCAGCAACTGCTGAGCGAGGCACAGTGTCTCAGAAAGAAGGGAAAGATCTCTTAACAAGACTCTGATGCTGGGATTGGAATCACAGCTGACTAGCAGGCTTCCATGGTGGTCAGAGAATTCCTATCTATCAGCCACCGACTGGTGCGGTCCTTAAGAGCAGCCAGCATCTTATTTATCTTTGTCTCCCTGGCTCCCTAGTATGCAGTGGTTGCTTACTACCCATTACAGTACTAAATGTAGGTAGCAGGGGAGGATATAGTCTAGTATAATCTTGACACCTTGCAGGGGGTTTTCCAACTAAGAATGGTGCCCATGACTTAATCCAGTGGCAGACCCTAGGATTCCAGAGGAACCTTGTGCTTCAGCTCCTCTCTGCCTGGCTCCATGGTGTTAGTGAGCACTGAAAAGCAAATAACTGCTTTGATGGCCAGGCTCTAATGCGAGCTGAGTTGGGACTGTATTTCTGTCAAACAAGATTACTGTCTGTAATCAATCCTAAACAAATGTGACAAGAAATATGAACACTAGACTAATGACTTCCTTTCCCAGAAATTGGCTGATATTATTTAAATGTATGGCACATGTGCAGCTGATGTCTTTAAAACCCACAATGTAAAAAAATCCTTGGCTTTGAGCAAATACACCTGGGCTCTAACCTTTGCTTTCTGCCTCGTGGAGAACATTTATCTTTTATTGCCGGGGAAGTTGCAGTAAGAATATTATTTTGTGATCTAGAGCTGGTGAGCTGAACTCTCAGCTACTCTGGTATCTATAGAATGGCAGCAGTTATGAAGACCAGGTCCACCACCTGTGGTGGTCTGTTCAAGAGGCATAACAGTTTTAGGATAATAGTTTCAATTTTTTTGTAGGTTTTTATAAGCTACTCAGAAGTACTTGCAAAATCAAGCTAAGTCTTGTTTTGGGGGTCCCCCAAGACCACCCACACATTCGATGATTGACTAGAAGGAATCAGAATATAGTTGTACTCATGGCTAAAATTCATTTCAGTGACAGAGTAAGCATACACAGCCGGCTCAGTAAGGGAAAGAGGTAGAAGTAGAGTCTGGAGAAATCTATCTGCAGGTTTCCTATGTTCTCTCCCTCCTGTGAGAGGTCACACAGAGCTCACCCTCCTTCCAGCAGTAAAAATGCAGTGTGTCGTGTTTATGCCCAGAGAAGCCCATTTGACACTTAAGCGTTTAGAGTTTCTATAGGAGACTGGTCACATGGGCATTCTCTGCCTAGCAGCCACCCAAATTCCAGGCTCCCAGAAGGATAGCAAGCGTTCACCACAAATCACCTTGCTTGTACAAACAGCCTAGGCCCAATGAAATGACCTTATCAGTTAGTAATGGAGAAAACGTTCTGAAAGCTAAGTTCCCCAGCAAGCAGGCCCTTCTAAATAAAGATAGCAGCCTCAGGCCTTCTGTGTTAACTCTTTTGCACAAGTCTAATAAACCATTTTTAGAATAAAGAAATCCAATGGGAAATTATGGTCCATTAAATAAATCATTGGAATTACTTGCTGATGTCTCTCCCCTGGTGTCTAAATAGAATTTGTCCCATGTTTAAACGGTATCCACAAATTTTCATGGCTTTGCTGGTGTATGATGTAATGGAATGAGACTGCTTCATATAATTGTAATAAAAAATTGTAGATTTATACTAAATAGAATATCCAAAGGTTCTTATAATTGTGAGTTTTTCAGTATCTGGAAACAAAGCACATGATCTCTGTCCAGAATTCCATTTTTTTAAAAAATTGCAGTATAGTTGATTTACAGTGTTATGTTAGTTTCTGGTGTACAGCAAGGTGATTCAGTTTTATATATATATTCTTTTCCATTATGGTTTATTACATGACATTGAATATAGTTCCCTGTGCTATACAGTAGGACCTTGTTGTTTCAGAATTCCATTTTTAAGCAACTGGAAAAAGAAGAGGGATGGGAGTCTAAAGTTCATAGGTTGTTTTTCAGTCCGCATGTCTCTGGGGCTGCCCTGCAAGGCCCTGAGGTGCAATCACTCCACACCGAGGTCAGGAACGACTTCCAGTTTTTATGATTCCAACATTTATCATGCCCCTCTGTCAGGTCAGAGTAAAACTCTTGTGCTTAGATAGTGCTTGTTCTATGTGTTCTATGTCTGAAAGCAAGAAATGAGATGGAGTTCAGTCAACAGTTCACAGAAATGCAGCTCTTTTGGGAAACATGTTTTTAAAGTATAAAACCGGAATCTTAAGACATGTGAGTAGCATTTTATTCTAGGTTTTAGGATCTTAGATTCCATGTCTCCACCCAATACATACTATCTCTTATGCAGAGAAATCATCTTTTTGTGGTGAGACAGGAGGCAGGCCGGTACAGAAAGAGGAGGGAAGTTAACTCCACGATGCACTGTATTAGCTTGATCGTTTCAGACAAAACTCAGAAGTTGAAACTACTTCATAATCGGAGGGTCCTTAAAGGAAGTACAGAGCTGGAGTCAGCGCCTTCCATTTCCTGAGCCCGGGTGTGCTCCTGGGATCTGAGTCCCTTCTCTCCTGCAAGCTCAGGCTTCCCTCTTCACTTTTCTCTTTGAATCTTGGCAGCAGTCAGGGAGCGAAGGCACCCATTTCCTACTGGGCTTTTCCTTCTAAGTGACATGCTGGCTTCCAGCCTGGGAACATTTTGTTTTCTGTGGACTTCTAGCTGAGGCATTACAGAAAAAAGGAAAAAGCATCCATAAACCTATAAACCTAACATAGCCCCTGTGCTCGCTTTTGAGTCTTTGCTTCCAGTCTTTAGTCCATATCCGTATGACTCCTTTCATGCTTGTAATCATAATAGTGTGTGTGTGTGTGTGTGTGTGTGTAGTTTTCCTGATTCTTTTATTTTGAAAACTTTCAAGCCTACAGAAAAGATGAAAGAATAGTACAGTGAATACTTGTAAACCTTTCACCTAGATTCATCAATTGTTGCCTTTTTACCACATTTGATTCTCTCTTTCTCTGTGTATATACTTTTTTCTGAATCATTTATAAGTTGCAAATATCATAGCACTTCACTCCTAGATACTTTATCATTCATTTTCTAAAACTGCAGACATTTTCTTATGTAAATGCAGTATCATGATCACACCTAAGAAAATTAACATTAATTCAATGACATCATTTAATATCCAGTCCATATTTAAATTTCTCCATTTAGCTCCAGATGTATCTTTAGCTTTTTTTTGAAATCAAAAAAACGTAATCAGTGCTTAATTTGAGGTTCATTGGGTTATGCTTCCTTAGTTTCTTTTAATCTGGGTAAATCACCCTCTCGTTTTCAGTTCTGCATAACATTGACTTTTATAAAGAGGCCAGGCCAATTGTAGCAATGACCAGAATTTGGATTCATCTGATTGTTTTCTCATGATTAGAATCAGGTTAGAGATTTTGGGAAGAATAGTTCATTGGGGCTGTTACAGACTTTATAAGGACACGTCAGGAGACACGTAAGGCACATAACCTTCCCTCTGTTGTCACACGGTGGATGATGCTGAGTTTATCACCTGGTTAAGGTAGTGACTGTGTGGACGTCTCTTTTGTAAAGAAACATTTTTTTCCATTTTAGTTTCTAAAATACCATCCCCCACTGAAATGAACTAGGGTTCCTGGAAGAAATGGTTGGTTTCAGGTCTGGGGCAGGGAAAGTACGAGATGAGCCCAGAATGTATTGCTAGGCTTAAAGGAAGGAAGAGTTCGAAAACCAAAGGGGAGATTTTGTATAAGGTCAAAGAAGCCACTTGAGAGGGGCTCACTTTGGACAGTTTGAACGTCAAAAAAGTACGAGATGAGCCCAGAATGTATTGCTAGGCTTAAAGGAAGGAAGAGTTCGAAAACCAAAGGGGAGATTTTGTATAACTTTGGACAGTTTGAACATCAAAAACAATAATGACAAAATTGGATTATACACATTACATTTTTTAAAAATTCCATAATAATACTCAAAAAAAACAAAAGGCCAATTTAAAAAAATGTAGATGCAACCCCCAATGTAATAACTGAGTCAAATAAGGATCATCAGGAGATGCCAAAACCATTGGATGCCAAAACCATTGGATGAAAGGTTTCGGAAAACAGGATATTCATATATTCTCAAAGCACCACCACAGAGTCTTTATTAATTACAAAAGCCTGTCTTTTGAACTGAACACCTCGTACACATTTTTCCAAGTTGCATGATGCTCTTGCTGTTTGATGGCTGCGTGCTTCAGCATCCACTCAATGCGCCACATGTGCTGGAGCTCACGCCATCCTAGCCATGGTGCTGGGTGCAAGAGAATCAACTGCAAGTCCAATAAGAACACACACCCTGTCCTGGGGGACTCATCGGGTAGTATAATGGTTCTCTACATTTTGAGGCTGACAAATCACCTTCCAAGAAAGTGATGAAAGCTGTGGACCCACTTCCTGGAAAACTGCACAGACATAGCAATTGGAACGGTATTCATATCCCTAAAGCCTCCCATCCATCGATATTCTTCTAGGAGTCCTCAGATACAGACCCCCAGCTGAGATAGTCTTTGTAAAAAGGGAATGGTAATAGTACTCACTTCACATGGTAGTGATGAAGAGTACGTTTTATTCTAAATGGAAAGCACTTAGCACAGTGCCTGGTCTATGGTAGGAAATTAAATGGGAATTATTATTGTGCTATTATGAATTTCACCTTAGTTCCCGTCTCCTTCATCTCTTGCCTACTCAAAGCCTCCTACCTGGTCTCCAGGCCTCCAGCTTTCCTCTTCTCAATCCATCTTCTGCTGGCAGAATGCTCTTCCTACATTATTTTGGAGCTTGAATCTCTAAATGGCTTCCCTTGACTCACAGCATAAAATGCACACAAATCCATACGGAACAGCCTGAACTCCGCCAGAGGGTTTAGTGCTTTGGCTTCGGCTCTCACGTCTCCCTTGGCTCCTGTTATGCATTCCTGAAGTGCTTAGCGAAAAGGGAATGCCAATCTGTAGCCTGTTAGGATGCTGGTTCCCCAAATTGTTACTGACAGTGGGCATCAGAGGTGGGTGTGGCCTCTCCGCTGATTATATATAGAGTGTGCATTTCTCCTTCTAAGGCATCCTTATCCCACTTTGGGTGTCTCTTTCTATTTGACTAGGAGAGTAAGATACTCTTTTTCTCCTGTGTGAATCTAATGTGCATTTTCCAGCACTGTTCTAAACTTGGAATCACCTTGCTTTTTATTTTAACTTTTGGGCTACATGGTTGATGTTGCCAGGGGCCATTCTTGCAGTGTAAGGTGCAAATATTTTATTTTTGTGGGGACAGTGTGGGCAAGTAGAGAGGGTGCTATGGGTTTATTTTCTGGATCTGCCACTTACTGGGTAATTTTTTTTCCAAGTCCCCAGTCCTAAACCTCAGGATCTTCATCCTTTAGGGTTGCTATGAGGAACAGTTGAGATGGTGCTTTGTAAACTTTCAACTGATATAAAAATACTACTTTTCTTCCTTTGTTACATTTCAAGCAAAAGTGAACTGGAAAAAAAGATTCTTTTTTGCTTTCTTTTTTGGCAGTTATTTTAAACATCTTTAAAACAGTCCCCCTCCCTTACTGTTGGACTCCAAAACCATACCTGGAGACTTTTTCTTGTAAAGTACTGCTGATAAACCCCATTTGAGTATGCCTTCCCTCAGGGATTAAATGTTGCTTAAAAGGTGCTCTTTATTGATCGTGATTCACTGCCTGCAGATGATGTGGTGCCAGCCAGGGACAGAGTTAATAGAGATTTAGACCACTGTGCTTTTAACGCCCTGCTAGGTTTTTGTTCTACCGTTTACTATTCAATGCAAAACTCATTCAAAGCATACTAAGTTTTTATTCCATTGCTCTTATATTTTATGGCTTCCAGGGGCTCTTTGAGAAGGAAGTAAGCATAGCAATAACAATGCTTTGGGGGAAACTGTGTGCATGGCAACCTGTTTTAAAACATGCTTTCTCCATATGAAATGGATTTTGATAAAAAGTATTATAGGAATGTATGCATGCTGGGAATCTTAAGTATGCTATTAAATTTTTTAAAAATTCCGACCACCTCTTTCTGTTAATCGGGAAGAAATGGTTTAGTGGCTGCATCAGGGTAGCAAAAAAGGTAGTCTGTATGAGGCATTACTCTACCCTTGCCCTGGTGCCTTGGAATATATGTTTTCTTATATTGGGAATTTATTAGGAACCAGGAGTCTTGGACAAACAAACTTGACTATGACAAGCCTTTTGTTTGTCAAAGAACCACATGTAGACCATGGCGGTCAAGTCTTGTAAGTCCAGCCAGTGTTTAAGGATAGCGATTCCCATGCGTTGCCGCTGGTGATTTTGATTTTGTCTTGTAAGAAATAGTACAGTAAAAAACTTTTTTAAAAGAGTGCTTCCATTATTTGGGGGGTACATGCATGTATGAGAGAGAGTTGCTGTGATTTTGACTGTACATAGCCAGACCTTAAAAAAACCTTTCTTAGGGAGTGATAAGGAGAACCATTGCATGGTGATTATGGTTTGTTTTTTTTTAAAAAAAAATCATCATTCATTTGTTTTTAAATCAGTGCTATCCAATAGAACTTTTTGCAGTGATGGAAATGTTCTATAATCTGCACTGTCCAATATGGCAGCTGCCAACCACACATGGCTATTGAGCACTTGAAGTGTGGCTCAGTGTGTACACGTGAGGAATGGAATTTTAAATTTTATTTGGTTTTAGTTGATTTAAATTTAGATAGCTACTGCGGCTTGTGGCTACCATATCGGACAGTGCCGGTTTAAAACTTTCTGCTCCTCAAATGTAACAAGGCACACACGAATAGTTCTGTATTCTGCGGCGTTTCAAAAAATTTAACATGTAAGACCCTAATATCTAATAACTCTCCCCACTGAGAAGTGTGTGTGTGTGTGCGTGTGTGTGTGTGTGTATGTACAGAGGTTATTTTAAAAGACAGGTTGTCTTAAGATAGAGCTGAGATGTCTCGAATTAAGTGAAAATATGCCCAGATAAGTATCTTATGACTTAAGTCCGTTCTGTGTGAAACAAAAATGAAGCCCTAAGTCTTACATGGCACAAAACAGCACCCGCATTTTATTGGATGTGCAGGAACCACTGCTGTTCTGCATGTGGAATTGTGTTTCTAGCACTTGTGTTTTGCTGGAGCATGAATGCCATAAAATCAGCATGTTTATTTAGCAGCATTGCCTATTTTGAGAATTCTGTTCTTGAGTGTTGTGGCTTATGTGGTTGTTCTACCTCCGCCCCTGAGCACATATGAAAGAAAATTAGTGAACCCAGTCATTTGCCTTGGAGCTTCCCTTTGTTAGACTCAACCTGTGCCATTTTGATGCATTGGCAGAGTTTGGGGCTGACAGCCAGCAGACAGGAAATGAGAGCCATTAGGTTAGACCCACCCAAGTCCACTTGCTGAAGTGGGTAGGGAATTACTCTTGGTACAGGAAAGACTTCTGAAAATCATGCACTTGGCAGTTTTCGCCGCTTCTTTATATTTCCATGACTTTTTGAGAGATATCACGTTGTAAACACATAACCCCCATAAAGAGCAACAGCTCATATTTTCATATAGTTTCAGAGCACATTTATGCATTCTCTTTCGGCCCTCATAACATTTTGATGAGGTGGTAGGTATTGTTACTACTTTTTTCTAGACTCTCAAGGAGTCAAGTGACCAGCCCGAAGGCATGTGGCTAATAACTAGTACAACCAGGAGTGGGAGGGTGAAGATGTGGGCCCGCCCCACTCCTCTCTGGGCTCAGAGGTGGGGAAGGAAGCTTGAGATACTTGAGAAAGTGGAGTTCCCTTGGCCCTTTGGACCTTCTCACTTGTGGGGTCAGGGTACATGCCCTGTGGGGCCCACTGCAGCACACAGCTTACTTGAGCTTGTGGCCTGGATTAGCATGATGGGGATCCTGGTCCCACCTTGAACGAGCTGTGTGCCTAGTGAGTCACTTGAACACCCTTGACCTTCATTTCTTCTCACATAGGGAGTTGAGTGCATCTTCCAAATCCCCTTTTGTTGCAGAGAACCAGGAAGGACTCAACGTTTGTGTAGTGAGAGTGCATGGATAAGGATATATCGATTTTGGGGGGTTGTTTTTTAAAAATATATTTTCTTTGGTTATTCCTGTGTTTTCTTTATTGGAAACCCTTTTGTAACAGTAGAAGTGGTTTTCCTGAATTAAAATCTAACTAGGAGGTATCTTCTACTTGATTGGTTTTAAGGATATGTTGATTTCTTTGTTCATCTAAGTAATATTGTCTTTTCTGCCATTTCTTGATCTTTTTCTGTGTCTTCTCCATACTCTAGCCCCACCCTCCCCCTTTCCAGTATTTTGTCCAAAAGTCAGGGAGGAGAGTGAGGTTGTCTGTTATGATTTTGTTTATGTATTTATTGATATTTACTCCATATGTTTAGGGTAAATCTTTGTTTTCTAGCCTGTCAGCATAGGGTTTCTCCAATTGTTCCCTCTCCTCTCTTTAAAAAAAAGTGGATTTTCACCTGTTATGGAATTCAGACTTCTATTGCTATAAGTCAGCAAAAACTTGGCCAAGGCTAGGAATGGGTCAGGCATAAAACACTTACTTCCTGACAATGTAATCTTCATAGATCAGTAGAACTCTTGAGTGGTTGATCAACCTGCTGACTTACTTGGAACCAAGCAAGAGGAACCCCAAACTGAGTCCGTGGCTCAAAGTGAAAGTACAGTTGCAGGCCTATCTCATGGAGAAGGTGTATTTCTTCGGGAACCCAAGATGGCGGCATCTATGTTAATGATCAGTCCTACTTTGAATACTACATGTAACTTGAGGTAGTTGGAGCATCACATAAAGTTTCTAATTTGAGAATAGCAAAATTGTGCAAATTATTTCTCAGACCCTTCGACCTACGAGAATGTTTATTGGAGTGGAAAACTTTCATGCTGTTGACCTATATTAGTGGTCTTCAGAAGGTTATAAATTTCAGTCTAAATTGAAATGCTTTTATAAATTTTCTGAATAAGGTACTTCCAATTTAAGACACAAGCAAGTGATCAGTTCCTCTGACAAAAGAAGGAGACCGTTGGTTGTGGTTGGACTAACGTCTTCCTGGAGTGACTAGGAAGTAATAATAGAATACTCCTTAGTATCTTCTCTTAGTGGGGGTTAATTATGGAAAGTGTTTAGGATTGTAAATAGGAAAATTGTCCAGAGTTTTTTACACCTTGCTAAGTTAATTCGTCTTTTGCTCTAGTGATAGATACAGCGATGCCAGTGATGACAGCTTTTCAGAGCCAAGGATAGCTGAGTTGGAAATCAGCTGAAACTGATACGTGACTTGGAATCCCCAGCACTGCCTGAGAGGGTGAGATGGAACCTTTACGTTCTTGTTTGTTTTACAGACAAGCTGTCTTCTTGGTGTAGAAGGGAGCATCACAGGACTTGTCTCACAGGATCCTGCTCCCCTGGGATGCTCCTGTTTGCGTAGTTAGCAGGACGGACTTGACAGCTGATTGTGCTTCTGGGAATCTGGAATGCACCTGAGAAAGCAGGCAGTTAGGAATGCACCTGAGGCCAGGAATAAATATATCCGTGCACCTATACATGGATACGTGGAGGCTGATAGTGTAGCTGAGGGGCCAGCAAACTTGTTCTGTAAAGGGCCAGACAGTGACTGTTTTCGGCTTTGTGGGCCCTCCAGCGCGTTGGAGAGGGAGAGCGGGCTTGGACAGTATGTACGTAAATGGGCAGGGCTGTGTCCCAATAAAACTCGATTTCCAAACACAGTGTGCTGACTCCTGGTCTAGGTCACTCGTGGAAAAGCAGATTTCCTTGGATTTGTAGAAAATAAAATAGTGTTTTCTTTCTTTGTAGGGAGATGCCAGAGACTGGCTTGGCTTCCAGGGGCAGCTTATGTCCCTCACGGCTCCTGGAGGTTTTATTAGAGAAGGTAGCAGCCTGGATGGCTTTATTCCATTCATGCTCAGAGGCAGATGCTGCCTGGACAACCCTGCTCTTTAGCAGGGACGGCAGCTTTTGGAAAATTCGTACAGAGTCAATCACTCCAGTGTGACTTCTCTTCGTATTTCACTTAGGGGCAGAACATTCCTGTTCACCAGGGAAGGCACATCCAGGTCAATTTAGGTTTGCCACAGACATGGAGACCTTCAGAAGCAAACCAAAATGGTGCAAAGATTAGTTGGAGGTACTAGCAAGACATATTATTCAGCTTCTGATGTGGCTAATACTTATTTATTTTTTTTTTAAGGCTCTGAAGTAACCGAAGCCAGGATGAAGGAACTATCTAAGGGAATCACCACACTCATAGACTCACTCTTTTCTCCACCAAACATGGGATGTACAGCCTCGAGGGGAATCTAATAATATGCACTTCCATGAACCAGAATCAAAGGGGTAGTTTTCTTTTTCCTCCAGAGGTGACCTTTGGTTCTTGCAAATTTCTGTAGCCAATTAAACTTTTCCCAGCAACTTCAATGGGCAGAAAGTGTGTTGGTGTCTTGTCTGGTGTATGGTGATGTCCATGTGGTGAGGAAGGATCCAGGTAACTGAGCCTTCTCTGGGCTATATGGGAAGGCTGGCAGAGCACGCGCAACAACTAATTTTGTGTCAAAAATGAGTCATTCTGTTACCTGGAATTCAGCCACAGATTTGCATGTGGCCCAAGCTTATTTCAGTTTTTCACTCTGTTTATTTGTAGTAAAAAGTAAGATGAAACAGATCCAAGACTGGGGGTGGTAAGTAAGGCCCTGGCCTCAGGCACAGAATTTAAGGGGGCATAAAAAAACTCAGGGGCTTCCCTGGTGGCGCAGTGGTTGAGAGTCCACCTGCTGATGCAGGGGATACGGGTTCGTGCCCTGGTCCGGGAGGATCCCACATGCCGCGGAGCGGCTGGGCCCGTGAGCCATGGCCGCTGAGCCTGCGCGTCCGGAGCCTGTGCTCCGCATCGGGAGAGGCTACAACAGTGAGAGGCCCGTGTACCGCAAAAACAAAAAACAAAAAACAAAAAAAACCCTCAGGAATCAAAATCAGTAACATATATATATATATATATATATATATATATATATATATATACTTGAAGTGAAATTCACATAACATAGATTAACCGTTTCAAAGTGAACAATGCAGTAGCGTTGGGTACATTCACAGTGCTGTGCAACCACCACCTTCATCTGGTTCCACGCCTCTTCCCAGCTGCCCCCGCAACCACTTATCTCCTTTCTATTTCTATGGATTGACCTATTCTGGATATTTCATATTAGTGGAATCATATAATACGTGGCCTCTCGTGTCTGGCTTCTTTCACTGAGCTTGATGTTTTCAAGGTTCATCCATGCTGTGGCCTATGTCAGTTCTTCCTCGCTGTGGCTGAATGGAATTTCCTGGTATGGATTAGACTACAATGTTTATTCATTCATCCGTTGATGGACATTTGAGTTGTTTCTACCCTTTGGCTTTTTTGGATAGTGCTGCTGTGAACATTCATGTGTAAATAAATTTTGTTTGTTTGTTTGTTTGTTTTTGTTTTTTGTTTTTGCCACACCTTGAGGCTTGTGGGATCTTAGTTCCCCGACCAGGGATCCAACCCGGGCCCTCGGTAGTGAGAGCACAGCGTCCTTAACCCCTGGACTGCCAGGGAATTTCTGTAAATAACTGTTTGAGTATCTGTTTTTAACTCTTTTGGTAAATGGTTATACCTAGGAGTGGAATTGCTGGGTCACATGGTAATTCTGTTTGACTTTTGGCGGAAACATCAGTAATATTTTAATGTAAGATTTTCAAAAACCAAAATTCATTAAAAAAATTTACAAAGAGCAAAATACCAAATTTTAAAATAAGGACAGGATCCAGCCCTGCCCCTCCCTCACCTGCCCTAGTCCTGGGCCAGTCGTACAACGTTCTCATCCAGTATGCTTCCTGATTTCCCTGTTGAATGTACTTGAGATGACTTAGTTGTTGCTTACATTTGAGCCTTCTGAAACTGATTTAAATATTTTAACTGCTTGGTTAATTTTTTTGTGGTTGTCTTTGGCCTTTTAACTGTTTTCTCTTAATGCTGTAAAGCATTATTTTGTGAACTGCTACAGAAAATTCATCTACCAAACACAGGCAGAAATGAAATGAATAATTCTGGTAAACAAAAATATTAAAGAACTTTAGGGCTCCACTTGTGAAAATTAGAGCTTGAAGATCACAAGAGGCTCCAAATGAAAAGCCCACAATATAGGTTAAAAGCTGGTATAGGCCTCCTAGAGAGAGGTATGTAAGCACAGAGGGGATGCTTGAACAGCACAAAGAGGTAGTCTGGCTTAAATGGGAGTTTTCAATTGTAGTAATTATGACTTCTAAAGTTACTTATAACAGAGTGCTTACCTTCGGGGTAATGATTAAGAAGCAGCAAAGCAGCCTCTTTGTTGTTGCTGCATGAGATTTTCTCTTTTGGAGACACCCACTGAACTTGGAATTCAGCGAAGGGCAGAATGGTAATAGCATGGCTGCTTAGGGTAGTGGAGCACATAGAAAGGTGTTATAAATCAGTCATTCGACAAATGTATCTTGAGCCCCCAGGATGAGCGACACATGGTGTCAGGTGCTGGGCGAAGTGAAGGGGAGCAGAATTTGCCCCCCAAATATGTCTCTTTGGCATAAGGATTATTTTAGGCTGATTATTTTAAAGAAACAGCAGACACAGGAAAAGCTCTGAAAACTGAATCGAAGTTTCCCTTTTTAAGAGACATTTACATTTATAAGGGAAACCTTTGTTTGTAAAGGTGAGTCCTTCTTTGTACCAGGGAGAGACTGAGGACTCTACATCTCTGGAACCTCTTCTCAGTAGAGAAGGCAGGGACTTAAATCTGTGTAACAACCTTACCCTTGATTACTGTGTTTCGCCTGGTCACCTTCCATAACTGCCTCCCCCACAAAAGCATCTTCTTTCTTTCGCTGGAGATGGTATTGAAGGTGGTGGCTTGGGCCATTTTGAAGAGTTACTCAGTTTTCCTGGGTCTCTCCCATGTATACAGCAGGTACACATGTTATTAAACTGAAACCAAGCAGGACCCTGCAGGGCCCTCCCGGGTACAAAAGCCTTTCCACGTCCTCTGTTTCTTGTTTGTAGAAAAAGGCTTTAGTCTCCTACGCTTTCCCTGAGTTCCAAAGAGCAGACTCAAGCAGTTACTAATTGGGGAAGTGAGAAGATGCAGAAACAAAGGAGAAGCAGTCGAGAAACGATAGTTCAGTGATAATACATAGCCCTGGTTCCTCCTCAAGGGATATATATGACAGTCTGATGCATATCTTTGAGTTGTTCTGCAGGAACTACAACCCGCACCCTGGTGATGGATGGTGACTGCATGCTGACTCCCAAAACATTACCGTCACCTCCCCACGCACCAAGAGAACTGTGCGCGAACCGATCACACACCCTTTTGCCCCTTTTGCCTTTAAAAACCTTACCCCCAGGCCAGCCAGTAAAATGGATCTGAGATCAGCCTACATCTCCCATCTTCTCGGCTGGCGCCCTCTCAATCAATAAACCTTTCTCTACTCAGAACTCCAACATTTCGCTTTGTTTGGCTTCAGGACACACAGGCACACAATCTTGGGTTCAACCACAAAACTTGTTTGTTTTTCTCCTGTTAATCTGTCTTTTATTACAGAAAGGTCTCAGCCAAGAACCTAGAAGTGTAGAGGGAAAATGATTTTTCTTCCCCTACAGAAGCAACCTACCTTCCTGCACCTGACCTTCTCTTGGGGGAAGGCAGACTTTAAACAAATCTGTAGGAAAATAAGCATTTAATTATAATTGTGAGATGTTCAGGGAGCTATGAGTGTTAAAGAATAAGGACAAAGAGACTATGAGAGAGTGTAAAATGGGATCCTATGACAAACTGGGGAGCCAAGGAAGGCCTTCTGAGCAAAGCTGGTAAATGTTTCACACAGATTTGTGCCTGTGGTCACACAATGCAAAGATGGTGAGCAAAGAGCTCCGAGAACCAGTGGGCTGTGGTTTCCCAGACTGGCTGGCAGTTGGGTGAGTGGTGACACTGTTTCACTGGTGTCATCACCTGCTTGGTATCAGCCCACACCTTTCCTTGATTGAAATTTGGATTGGACTAAAGCTGAAGGGACTCAGCTTTTTTGTTTTCTCCATGAGCTCTCCAGCTCCATTCCCAATTGTCACTTTTGTTGCTGTACTTCTTACTTGGACTTTATATTTTGTTGAAGTAAAAAGTACCAGTTATATGCACATCTGTGCTCTAATAAGGTCAATGCCAGACATTGACACTCATCACAGTTTTCCCCTAGAGTTGAAGTTCTGCACCCCGAAGATGCTGTACAAGATGAGGGGAGATACGCAGAAACAACACCAGAAATCCAGAGTTAGTGAAATGTTGCCTGTGGGTTCTTTTCTGTGCTAGTGTCTTTGGGGTTTGATTGAATTTCTTTTTCTTTTTTTTTTCAACTACGCAATGTTTTTATTTTTACTCAACTCTAAGCAGATAGAATTAACACAACATGCAGCAACTGCAGACCGGCTTTTCTTACACCGAAGAGCGATCAACTTAACAGGCACAGACTTTCGGATTTCTGATGACCTCTCACTCAGCCCTGCAGCTCATCTAGATGGCCAAGCTTTAACAGCAACTCTCTCCCTATTGCTTTTTTCAGTACTGCTCTTTAAGGGAGCCAGAGCGGGACACTGACACCCAATAAGCAGCCTGAGATGTATCACACGGGGGGCTAGCGGACGTGCCGGCCCCTGGTTGTCTTCGTGAGAGACAGGGCCGTGAAAACACATGCCAGAAGATGCCGCCACACACGATGCTGGGCTCGGGCTCACAAAGGCAGAGGCAATCAACCTTTTCTTTTTTTCAGCCTCCCTTAACGATTCTTTGATGCTCTGTTCTAATACTGCAGACCTGGTCTTTTTACCAGAATTTGTTTCTTCTTTAACGTCTGGGTTGTTATTCTTATATTAACATTTTGATGACCCCATCCTAGTACCAAAATATCCCCCACCAAAACGGAGTTCAAGTTTGATCAAAACGTAACCCCCTAGAATTATAGAGGCCAGGCAGCAGGAAAAGTCACCCTAAACCTAACTCTGACCGCTCAGGGCTCGGGCAGGGGGAAGGGGAGAAATCTACACGCATCACTGCACTGAAACACTGCTGGGGAACTCGGGGAGCGTGTCCATCTCCTGCCTTTCCTCTACTTCCCAGATAGCTGCTCTTGAACAAAACCACTGTATTTCCATCTTTCTTTGGGTTTTGCTATACATCAAGGTTTTTCACTGGCCTGGTGGATATCCTACCCTATTTCTATATAGGCTTTCCATGTGGGACATACTAGGCGCTGATGGAAATATAAATTGAACTTGTTGAGCTGCTTTTTGCTATGCAACTTTCGGTCTTTAAGGTTATGTCCATGAATATCTCTAAAAGATAGTGGCAAATTCTATGGGGCCCAGTTTCCATCCCTGAAGCTTCT
This sequence comes from Physeter macrocephalus, assembly GCF_002837175.3. Taxonomy (NCBI): domain Eukaryota; kingdom Metazoa; phylum Chordata; class Mammalia; order Artiodactyla; family Physeteridae; genus Physeter; species Physeter macrocephalus. The sequence goes on along the minus strand of NC_041234.1, from coordinate 839,901 downwards.
TTGGTATTACCTGCTTCCTCTGAGAAGAATATCAGTGTAAAGCTGGGGAATCCAGTTGTTACTGTTTGGTTATATAGGTCATTTTTAGCCTTAATGTTAACTTTTAAACTTCCCGTCTTGAAAAAGAAATTGTTTTGAAAATAGAAATTTGCCTTATTTTTTTTTCTGGGGGAGACTGCTTTCAGTTAATATGCTGGGAGTATTCTGTAGAGTAAGATAAAAGCCTAGAATCTGGAGATTGGGACCAGTGTCCCAGTACTAAACTTCTTTGGAGAAGTGCATACTTAGGTCTTCCACCCATTTTTTTTTTCTACATCTTTATTGGGAGTATA
>NC_041234.1:837693-838168 GCF_002837175.3 Physeter macrocephalus | reverse complement strand
TTTTGTGTATGGTGTTAGGAAGTGTTCTAATTTCATTCTTTTACATGTAGCTGTCCAGTTTTCCCAGCACCACTTATTGAAGAGGCTGTCTTTTCTCCATTCTATATTCTTGCCTCCTTTGTCAAAGGTAAGGTGACCATATGTACATGGGTTTATCTCTGGGCTTTCTCTCCTATTCCATTGATCTATATTTCTGTTTTTTGTGCCAGTACCATACTATCTTGATTACTGTAGCTTTGTAGTATAGTCTGAAGTCAGGGAGCCTGATTCCTCCAGCTCCATTTTTCTTTCTCAAGATTGCTTTGGCTATTCGGGGTCTTTTCTGTTTCCATACAAATTGTGAAAAATTTTGTTCTAGTTCTGTGAAATATGCCATTGGTTGTTTGAAAGGGGGGATTGCATTGAATCTGTAGATTGCTTTGGGTAGTATAGTCATTTTCATGATATTGATTCTTCCAATCCAAGAACATGGTAT
>NC_041234.1:792216-837585 GCF_002837175.3 Physeter macrocephalus | reverse complement strand
AGTGACAGTTTTACTTCTTTTCCGATTTGGATTCCTTTTATTTCTTTTTCTTCTCTGATTGCTCTGGCTAAAACTTCCAAACCTATGTTGAATAATAGTGGTGAGAGTGGGCAACCTTGTCTTGTTCCTGATCTTAAAGGAATTGGTTTCAGTTTTTCACCATTGAGAACAAGGTTGGCTGTGGGTCTGTCATACATGGCCTTTATTATGTTGAGGTAGGTTCCCTCTATGCCCACTTTTGGGAGAGTTTTTATCATAAATGGGTGTTGAATTTTGTCAAAAGCTTTTTCTGCATCTATTGAGATGATCATATGGTTTTTCTCCTTCAATTTGTTAATATGTTTTATCACATTGATTGATTTGCATATATTGAAGATTCATTGCATTCCTGGGATAAACCCCACTTGATCATCGTGTATGATCCTTTTAATGTGCTGTTGGATTCTGTTTGCTAGTATTTTGTTGAGGATTTTTGCATCTATATCATCAGTGATATTGGTCTGTAATTTTCTTTTTTGGTCATACCTCTCTCTGGTTTCGGTATCAGGGTGATGGTGGCCTTGTGGAATGAGTTTGGGAGTGATCCTCCCTCTACTATATTTTGGAAGAGTGTGAGAAGGATAGGTGTTAGCGCGTCTCTAAATGTTTGATAGAATTCACCTGTGAAGCCATCTGATTCTGGACTTTTGTTTGTTGGAAGGTTTTTAATCAGAGTTTCAATTTCAGTGCTTGTGATTGGTCTGTTCATATTTTCTGTTTCTTCCTGCTTCAGTCTTGGAACTTTGTACTTTTCTAAGAATTTGTCCATTTCTTCCAGGTTGTCCATTTTATTGGCATACAGTTGCTTATAGTAATCTCTCATGATCCTTTCTATTTCTGCAGTATCAGTTGTTACTTCTTCTTTTTCATTACTAATTCTGTTGATTTGAGTCTTCTCCCTGTATTTCTTGATGAGTCTGGCTAATGGTTTATCAATTTTGTTTATCTTCTCAAAGAAGCAGCTTTTAGTTTTATTGATCTTTGCTATCGTTTCCTTCATTTCTTTTTCATTTATTTCTGACCTGATCTTTATGATTTCTTTCCTTTTGCTAACTGTGGGGTTTTTTTGTTCGTCTTTCTCTAATTGCTTTAGGTGTAAGGTTAGGTTGTTTATTTGAGATTCTTCTTGTTTCCTGAGGTAGGATAGTTTTGCTGTAAACTTCCCTCTTAGAACTGCTTTTGCTGCATACCATAGTTTTGGGTCATCATGTTTTCGTTGTCATTTGTTTCTAGGTATTTTTTGATTTCCTCTTTGATTTCTTCAGTGATCTCTTGGTTATTTAGTAGTGTATTGTTTAGCATCCATGTGTTTGTATCTTTTACAGTTTTTTTCCTATAATTGATATCTAGTCTCATAGTGTCATGGTCAGAAAAGATACTTTATATGATTTCAATTTTCTTAAATTTACCGATGCTTGATTTGTGACCCACGATGTGATCTATCCTGGAGAACGTTCCATGAGCACTTGAGAAGAAAGTATATTCTGTTGTTTTTGGGTGGAATGTCTTATAAATATCAATTAAGTCCATCTTGTTTAATGTATCATTTGAAGCTTGTGTTTCCTTATTTATTTTCATTTGGATGGTCTGTCCATTGGTGAAAGTGGGGTGTTAAAGTCCCCTACTATGATTGTGTTACTGTGGATTTCCCCTTTTATGGCTGTTAGTATTTGCCTTATGTATTGAGGTGCTCCTATGTTGGGTGCATAAATATTTACAATTGTTATATCTTCTTCTTGGATCGATCCCTTGATCATTATGTAGTGTCCCTCTTTGTCTCTTGTAATAGTCTTTGTTTTAAAGTCTATTTTGTCTGATATGAGAATTACTACTGCAGCCTTCTTTTGATTTCCATTTCTATCCCCTCACTTTCAGTCTGTATGTGCCCCTAGGTCTGAAGTGGGTCTCTTGTAGACAGCATATATATGGGTCTTGTTTTTGTATCCATTCAGCCAGTCTGTGTCTTTTGGTTGGAGCATTTAATCCATTTACATTTAAGGTAATTATCGATATGTATGTTCTTATTACCATGTTCTTAATTGTTTTGGGTTTGTTATTGTAGGTCTTTTACTTCTCTTGCGTTTTCTGCCTAGAGAAATTCCTTTAGCATTTGTTGTGAAGCTGGTTTGGTGGTGCTGAATTCTCTTAGCTTTTGCTTGTCTGTAAAGGTTTAAATTTCTCCATCGAATCTGAATGAGATCCTTGCCGGGTAGAGTAATCTTGGTTGTAGGTTTTCCCCTTTCATCACTTTAAATATGTCCTGGCACTCCCTTCTGGCTTGCAGAGTTTCTGCTGAAAGGTCAGCTGTTAACCTTATGGGGATTCCCTTGTATGTTTTTTGTTGCTCTTCCCTTGCTGCTTTTAATATTTTTCTTTGTATTTAATTTTTGATAGTTTGATTAATATGTGTCTTGGCATGTTTTTCTTTGGATTTATCCTGTATGGGTCTCTCTGTGCTTCCTGGACTTGATTGACTCTTTCCTTTCCCATGTTAGGGAAGTTTTCAACTCTAATCTCTTCAAATATTTTCTCAGACCCTTTCTTTTTCTGGGACTGCTATGATTCGAATGTTGTTGCATTTAATGTTGTCCCAGAGGTCTCTGAGACTGTCCTCATTTCTTTTCATTCTTTTTCCTTTATTCTGCTCTATAGCAGTTATTTCCCCTATTTTATCTTCCAGGTCACTTACCTGTTCTTCTGCCTCAGTTATTCTGCTATTGATTCCTTCTAAAGAATTTTTAATTTCATTTATTGTGTTGTTCATCATTGTTTGTTTGCTCTTTAGTTCTTCTAGGGCCTTGTTAAATGATTCTTTTATTTTCTCCATTTTATTTCCAAGATTTTGGATCATCTTTACTATCATTACTCTGAATTCTTTTTCAGGTAGACTGCCTATTTCCTCTTCATTTGTTTCGTCTGGTAGGTTTTTATCTTGCTGCTCCATCTGCTGCATACTTCTCTGTCTTCTCATTTTGTTTAACTTACTGTGTTTGGTGTCTCCTTTTTGCTGGTGGCAGGTTCGTAGTTCCCATTATTTTTTGTGTCTGCCTCCAGTGGGTGAGGTTGGTTCAGTGGCTTGTGTAGGCTTCCTGGTGGAGGAAACTGGTACCTGTGTTCTGGTGGGTGGGGCTGGATCTTGTCCTTCTGGTGGGCAGGGCCATGTCCAGTGGTGTGTTTTGGGGTGTCTCTGAACTTAGTATGACTTTAGGCAGCCTCTCTGCTAATGGGTGGGGTTGTTTCTATCTTGCTAGTTGTTTGGCATGGGGCCTCCAGCACTGGAGCTTGCTGGCCGTTGGGTGAAGCTGGGTCTTAGCATTGAGATGGAGGTCTCTGGCAGAGCTCTTGCTGATTGATATTACCTGGGGCCATGAGGTCTCTGTTGGTTCAATATCCTGGACTCGGCTCTCCCACCTCAGAGGCTCAGGCCCAACACCCGGCCGGAGCACCCACAGCCTGCCAGCCACATGGCTCGGAAGAAAAGGAAGAAAAACAAAAAACAAAAAACAAAGAAAATGAACAGACAGAAGCCTAGGACAAATGGCAAAAGCAAACTGAAACAGACAAAATCACACAAAGAAACATACACATACACACTCACAAAAAGAGAAAAAAGGAAAAAAAGTTTAAAAAATAAAAAAAATTAAGAAAGAAAGCAAACAAACCAATAACCAAATCCACCAATGATAACAAGTACTAAAAACTAAACGAAGATAAACATAAAACCAGAAACAAATCAGACGCAGAAAGCAAACCCCATGTCTACAGTTGCTCCCAAAGTCCACCACCTCAATTTTGGGAACATTCATTGTCTATTCAGGTATTCCACAGGTGCAGCGTTTATCAGGTTGATTGTGGGGATTCAGCCTCCTGATCCTGAGGCTGCACGGAGAAATTTCCCTTTCTCTTCTTCGTTCACACAGCTCTTGGAATTCAGGTTTGGTTTTGGCCCTGCCTCTGCATGTAGGCCGCCCTCAGGCATCTGTTCCCTGCCCAGACTAGAGGGGGTTAAAGCAGCAGCTGATTAGGGCTCTCTTGCTCACTCAGGCCAGCGACAGGGAGGTGTACGGTAGTCACAACTGGAATCCGGGGTGAGCCTGCAGTGGCAGAGGCTGGCGTGAGATGCAACAGCCTGAGGCACGCCGTGTTTACTCCTGGTGAAGTTGTCCCTGGATCACGGGACCCTGGCAGTGGCATGCTGCACAGGCTCTGAGGGTGTGTGGTAGTGTGACCTGTGCTTGCTCACAGGATTATTGGTGGCAGAGGTGGCAGCGTTAGCGGTTCATGCCCATCTCTGGGGTCTGAGCTGATAGCCGCAGCTTGCACCTGTTTCTGGAACTCGCTTAGGCAGTGTTTTGCCTTCTGTGGGCACACGGAGCAGCAATCCCCGCTCCTTGCGCACCCCGAAACAATGGTCTCTTGCCTCTTCTGCAGGTACAGACGTTTTCCCTGACTCCCTCCCGGCTAGCTGTGGCACACTAGCCCCCTTCAGGCTGTCTTCACGCAGCCAGCCCCAGTCCTCTCCCTGGGGTCTGACCTCTGAAGCCCAAGCCTCAGTTCCCAGCCCCCGCCCGCCCCAGCGGGTGAGCAGACAAGCCTCTCGGGCTGGTGAGTGCTGGTTGGCAGCGATCCTCTGTGCAGGAATCTTTCTGCTTTGCCCCCTGCACCCCTGTTGCTGCGCTCTCCTCCGTGGCTCCGAAGCTTTCCCCCCGCCAGCCCCCATCGCCACCCGTGAAGGGGTTCCCTAGTGTGTGGAAACTTTTCCTTCTTCACAGCTCCCTCCCCGAGGTGCAGGTCCCGTCCTTATTCTTTTGTCTCTGTTTTTTCTTTTTTCTTTTGCCCTACCCAGGTATGTGGGGCCTTTCTTGCCTTTTGGGAAGTCTGAGGTCTTCTGCCAGCATTCAGTAGGTGTTCTGTAGGAGTTGTTCCACATTGTGGGGAGGAAGGTCACCTCTATGTCTTGCTCCTCCTCCGTCTTGAAGGTCCGAGACTACTTGTTATAATGGTCACTTCTGTAGAGAATTTAATGGTAAGCAGTCAATATTTAGTTAATTTAGATTATCTACATTTCTGGAGTAGCAATTTCCGAATTTATTTGCACAAGTATATATTATTTTAGTGTCCAACTTGAGACGTATGAAGACTCAGAAGTAATTTTCAACCCAGAATGTGACTTCTTTGTTGCCACCATTGATTCTTACCCAGAAGATTTCTGATAGGATGAGAGTTATTCATGGCTTTTGAAACACCTTTGCTTTTCCGAGTGAGTATTACAACTTTATGGTTTTATATCATAAACTAGATGTTTTTCTTCTGTTCCCCATTATCTTTATCTTTTTGTTCCAACATTCCTAGCATAATTCTTAACTTGAGTTGAAGGGAGATTTGTTTTAACATGTTTAAGAATGAAAAAGTAAAGAATATGATTATACATTCTTTATTGTTCAAAGGAGGCACTCTCTAAAGCAGAGTGGTTGTAGGGGGAGTGACAAACTGGCCACAGGCTAAATTCTGCCTGTTTTTTATTATTTATGTATTTATTTTAAAATTTATTTATTTTATTTATTTATTTTTGGCTGCGTTGGGTCTTCGTTGCAGCATGTGGACTTCTCATTGTGGTGGCTTCTCTTGTTGCAGAGCGCGGGCTCTGGTTGTGCAGGCTTCAGTAGTTGTGGCAGGTGGGTCAGTAGTTGTGGCTCGTGGGCCCTAGAGCACTGGTTCAGTAGTTGTGGCACATGGGCTCAGGAGTTGTGGCTTGCGGGCTCTAGAGCGCAGGCTCAGTAGTTGTGGTGCACGGGCTTAGCTGCTCCGCGGCATATGGGATCTTCCCAGATCAGGGCTCGAACCTGTGTCCCCTGCATTGACAGGCAGATTCTTAACCACTGTGCCATGAGGGAAGTCCTGCCTATTTTTTAAATTAAAGTTTTATTGATCCACACCCACACATATTCCTTTACATATTGTCTATGGTTGTTTTCATGCTACTACAGCAGAGTTGAGTGGTTGCCACAGAGACCCACAAAGCCTACAATATTTACTATCTGGCACTTTACAGAAAAAGTTTGTTGACTGCTGATCTAAAAGGTACAATGCAAGAAAAAATATTTGCAAGTCTCCAATGGAACCTAAGTTTAAAAAAATCTTTTTTTCTATATAGTGAAGATGTTCTCTTAAAAAGATTTTAAAAGAATTCTTGACAAGAGGTTACAAATTGAAAGGTTACAGAAAAATCTCTCTTCAACCTCTGTCCTCAGCCACCTTGTTCCCTTCCCTGGAGACCATATTATCAAATGGTTCTGGGTTCTTCCAGAGACATATCATGCAAAGATTATTGTTTTACTATAATGTTGAAGCAGCATTCTTATTTCAGTTGTGGTTATATTTCTCTATTTAGTTAGAAAAAAAGACGGGGCTTCCCTGGTGGCACAGTGGTTGAGAGTCCACCTGCCAGTGCAGGGGACACGGGTTTGAGCCCGGGTCTGGCAGGATCCCACATGCCATGGAGCAACTAGGCCCATGCACCACAACTGGTGAACCTGCGCTCTGGAGCCTGTGAGCCACAGCTACTGAAGCCCGCATGCTGCAACTACTGAGACCTGTGTGCCTGGAGCCCATGCTCCACAATGGGAGAGGCCACCGCGGTGAGAGGCCCGTGCACTGTGGCGAGGAGTGGCCTCTGCTCGCCACAACTAGAGAAAGCCCACGCACAGCAACAAAGACCCAACACAGCCAAAAATAAATAAATTTTTTTAAAAAAGAGTAATTATGAGAAAAAATGTACAAGGGAAAGGTCAGTTCTTAGTTCAGCTTGTCACAGATATTGTGTACATGCTGTGGGCCCACCCTGAATTGATGCAGCAGAGAATATGGAAAAACCTGTAAGATGTGGTCTAGCTGAGGGGTGGCCTACTACAGTGCTTGAACCAAATCCTGATGCATGAGTAGGAGTTGAGTAAATGCATCTTTGTATTATAAATACTGCCAAGACTGAAAACTTCCCTAACCTGGGAAAGGAAACAGATATCCAGGTTCAGGAAGCACAGAGGGTTCCAAACAATATGAACCCAAGAGGTCCACACCAAGACACTTAGTAACTAAAATGGCAAAAATTAAAGATGGAGAATCTTAAAAGCAGCAAGTAAAAAGCAACTAGTTATGTACAAGGGAACTCCCATAAGACTGTCAGCTGACTTTTCAGCAGAAACTCTGCAGGCCAGAGGGAGTGGCATGATATATTCAAAGTGATGAAAGAAAAAACCCTACAATCAGGAATACCTGTCAAGGCTATCATTCAGATTTGAAGGAGAGATAGAGTTTCACAGACAAGCAAAAGCTAAAAGACTTCAGCACCACTAAAGCAGCTTCACAAGAAATGTTAAAGGGACTTCTCTAAGCAGAAAAGACCACACTAGAAATATGAAACTTATGAAAGGAAAAATCTCATTGGTATAAGCAAACATTCAGTAAAGGTAGTTAATCAACCACTTATAAATCTAGTAGGAAGGTTAAAAGACAAAAGTAGCAAAATCATCTATACCCACAATAAGTAGTTAAGGGATACACGAAACAGAAAGATATAAAATATGATGTCAAAAACATTAAAGGTGCGTGGGGGGAGTAAAAATGTAGAGTTGTTAGAATGTGTTTGAACTTAAGAAACTGTCAACTGAAAATAACTGTGTGTGTGTGTGTGTGTGTGTTGTTATATATGAATGTTATGGTAACCAGAAATCAAAAACCTATAATACACACACAAAAACAGAAAGGAATCCAAACATGAAACTAAAGGTAGTCATCAAATCACAAAGAAAGAGCACAAAAGAAGGAAGGAACAAAGAAGAACTGCAGAAACAACCAGAAAATAATGAACAAAATGGCAATAAGTACATACCTATCAATAATTACTTTAAATGTAAATGGACTAAGTGCTCCAATCAAAAGACATAGACTGACTGAAAGGATACAAAAACAAGATCCATATATCCTGCCCACAGGGGACTCACTTCAGATCTAAAGACACACAGACTGAAAGTGAGGGGATGCAAAAAAGTATTCCATGGAAATGAAAAGAAAGCTGGAGTGGCAATACTTCTATCAGACAAAATAGACTTTAAAAGAAAGATATTTTATAATGATAAATGGATAAATCCAGCAAGAAAATATAACAATTGTAAATATATATGAACCCAACATAGGAGCACGTAAATACGTAAAGCAAATATTAGCCAGTGCTGTCCAAAACATGTGAGCCACATTTGAAAATTTCTAGTAGCCATATTAAAAAGTGAAAAGGAACAGGTGAAATTAATTTTAGTAATATATTTTAGTACAATATATAAGTAAAATATAATTTCAACATGTAGTCAATATAAAATTGTTAATGAGATATTTTATATTTTTTTGTTATACGAAGTCTTTGGAATTTGGTGTGGATTTTACATTTACAAGCACATCTTAATTCAGACTAGCCACATTTCAAGTGCTCAGTAGCCAAATTTAGGAGTTGCTTTGGTATTGGACAACACAGCTCTAGATGCTGTATGAAGGGGACGTGCACATCCACCACTTGCTCATGGTGGAATCCCTGGGTATAATTCAGAGAGAACAAGTATACATATTAAAATCATAAAGCATCTCCTATTTAGTTATACATATTTTTGTGTTTGGGGTGAAACCAGTATAGTATAGCCACGTGTGAGGCTTGTTATTGGGTTTGGCAGTTGGTCATCTGGCTGGTTTCTTCTGGTGGCTCCCCAGGTACCTGAGTCCTACCCCTGCCTCCGTTTTTTGAGAAGGTGCTTGCTTCTCTCTTCCTTAGAAGTCTCCAGATACTGAATAGTGTTCTTAAAGAGAAGAAAAATGCAGGTTAGTTGTTGTTTTAATATTTATTTATTTTGGCTGCACTGGATCTTAGTTGCGGCATGTGAGACTCTTTTAGTTGTGGCAGGCGGAATCTAGTTCCCCGACCAGGGATCGAACCTGGGCCCCCTGCATTGGTAGGGTGGAGTCTTACCCACTGGAATCAGGGAAGTGCCAGGTTAGTTGGTTTTGCTTTTCTAGCGTTTTCCACTCTCTACCCAGGACCATCATAGGGGAAATTTACTTGGCAGGTTCTTTCGGATTCCCCTTAATAACACTTGCAAGTAATGAGTATTTTCTGCATTCCGAGGAAAATAAACATTTACAGCAAAATCTACTGATTGCCAGTGTTGTACTTCTACATTTTGCCCTTGATTTGGGTATAGTTTAGAAAATAGCCAGACCCCCTGTCAAAGCTTCAGGTGGAAGCTACTGTTGATCAGCAAATTTGGCCCTTCTAATCATTAGGACTGAAGAAAATGGAATTCTTAAGAAAGAAAGTTTGAGACACATGGATAATTCAATTCATCGTTTTTTTGAGTCAACTTTGCCAGTAGGGTGCTAGACAGTAGACTTCAAGCCCTATGTTCAGATAATTCAGTCTGATGTTAGGGCAGATAGGAAGAGATTTACACATGAGTAACATCTGAGTCTTTCAAGAGTTCTTTAATGGAGGGATAGAATCGTGTCATGGCATATTACTTGGGAGGTGATGACATGTATGTGAGGCTTTCTGCTTTACTGAGAGAAGCTGTACACACATGTGAACATGCACAAGGATGATTTCCTCCAACCTAGGGTAGAGTTGGGTAGATTTATGGCATTGTGACATGTTTTGTGAAGGGGTTTTATAATATCGATAATGGGGCTTTCAGCTGTTGAATGACGAACATTTGGAAATGCAGTCATACTCTGTAGTTGGAAATTTATTAAATTTGTAAATTGCACTAGAATCCCTTTCCATGGCTCTCATGATTCCTGTCTGTTTCTAGCTTGATAATAAATAACTGCATCTTAGTACAATTCTTTTCTAATCTAAAACAGAATGAAAGCCAGCTAGGAAGCCTGTTGAGGGAAGGGAGCCCCTAATGCTAATGACCCAATCAAAGTTTTTAAATGGCAGTTAATAAAGGAAAACTATGATTTTGGACTAGAAAATTTTTCAAGTGGCTGCATAAATGATGTTTTTCTTAATTTAGAAGTGAGATTTATGTTTATTGGGCATTTGTTTTAAATTTAGCATATACTCTGGGTCTGTTGATCTCGACAGCATGTTTCAGTGCAGACTAGCCACATTTGCAGTGCTCAGCAGTGGTTCTCTGTGGCTGGCCACACAGAAACAAGAAGCTTGGTGTCCAGAATAATCCTTAGTAAAAATGTATGTATAATGTTACTTCCACCTTTATGAGCCAGAGGAAATTGAGGTCAAGACTAACCTGAACTTCCAGTTTGTATCATGCAAAGCTGGGATTCACCAAACAGCCAAAGCCTCTTCAGGGAGAAGTACTACTTTTCTATTTAAGAGAAATGGGGCTGAATTCTTACACAGAATACCGCTGGTCTAGACAAGGGTAAAGGGCCTGGCCAAGGTGGCAGCCCTGGAAAAGTACCTCTCAATCAGGGTGACGTAGCATTTTCCTACATCCATTTTCTCTGTGTTTAATTGGGAGCCATACAGTATGGATTGGCTAGTTTGGGAATGGCAGTTATTTGCTCTTGGTATGTTTCTGGTCTTATAGAAAAGCCCAGTTTAATCTCAATTCTGGTCCCAGGCAGAAAGCATTCAGAAAGAACATCAAAGGAAAAGTAACATGTTACCTAGAATACCAAATGGAAATACAGTACAAGTCAGGGAAACTCTTGAGGTCTGTTTATTTTGTTTTGTCTTATTTTCTTTGACTCCTTGATTGCAAATTCGCTTCTATGCCGCTCATAGAAAGTCAGCAAGGCAAGTACGATAGTATTTCAGGGGTTAAATCACTTAAAATTTAAACCCCAGAAATAAGGTTTATTGTGAAGGCAAAACTCCCTTTGGTGGGATTACACAGCTGTGAGAAAATGTGGAGTGCCTACAAATTAGCAACCACATCAAGATAATTTATTTATTGTCCACACCTGAGGTTTTCTTTAGCTCTAAGTCATTTGATGTGCAAAGAAAATAGCAAAGTAGGTAAATATGGTGGCATATACTCATCATGTAACTGAAAATGTCTTTTTTTTTTTTATAAGTTATCTCTTTTTTCCCTTAAGAGACATACCTAATAGTGACCTTATTATGCAAGGGAGCAAATCTGGCTGTTGAAAACTTGTAAAGCACCTTTGCCATACCTTATTTAATCTTTGGAAATCCTATTTTATGATAGTAATCAAAGTGGTAAAATTATAAATCACTTATGTGTAATAGAGCTCCATGAAAAGTAGGAAAAGTATAAATTGTTAATATGTAAAATAACTGTATGAAATCACTTTAAAAGAAGCAATTCTTTGAGAAAACATTGGGAATGTTAACAATGGTTATCTTTTGGTGATGGGAAATATAGGTGAATTTTTTCCTTGCTCTAATTTCCTTTATTTTTTTATTTTTTTTTTTTTTTGCGGTACGCGGGCCTCTCACTGTTGTGGCCTCTCCCGTTGCGGAGCAGAGGCTCCGGACGCGCAGGCTCCGCGGCCATGGCTCACGGGCGCAGCCGCTCCGCGGCACGTGGGATCTTCCCAGACCGGGGCACGAACCTGTGTCCCTTGCATCGGCAGGCGGACTCTCAACCACTGCGCCACCAGGGAAGCCCTAATTTCCTTTATTTTTAAAGAGTCATCTGGAGCGAGTCAGTGAAACATATGATTTTTGTTTATTTAATTAAAAAAGATCTCTGGCAGAGAGCTTAGTTCATTATGAATCTCCATTCATGGCTCGCTATCCTCCGTGGTCAGTCCAAGGCCCCTGATTTTTTTTTTTTTTTTTTGGTATCCCCTCTCCCCACCATGTTCTTGAAAAGGTACAAATCCCTGAAACATTGACAGTGTTGTTTTATGCACGTGTTTATGTCTCATTTCTATAAATGGCATTGTGCTACAATTCTTATTCTATTTTTTTACTGCTATTTTTCAGCACCATGATTTTAAAGTCTATCCCCATTGCCATTTGTACGTTTAGTTCGTTGCTTTGGGTTGCTGTGTAGTATTCCTCAGTCTGCATTCATTACGTTTCCTTATGTATTTCTTGAGTTGCATCCACTTTCCTGCTACCACAAACAGTGCTGCAAGGGTTATCTTTGAACTTGTGCCCTAGTGGAGCTATCTGTGAGTTTCTCTGGAGTACACAGATCCAGGAGCAGAATTGCCGGGCCCTAGGAAATGGGCACACTTAACTGAGCCACAGCCAGCCAGGTTGCTTTTCTGGAGAGTGGCTGCAGCAGCCTGTCCACATTTCCATCAGCAGGTCGGGCATGGGCCAGGTCCCCCACCCCCACCTGCTAAGTATTATCCACCTTTCTAATTTTTCTCTGTCTGATGGGTGCAAAGTGGTATCTTGTTGTTTTGACATTTCTCTGATTACTGGTGATGTTAGCATTCTGACTTCCACCTTTGTGCATTGCCTCTTCTTAATCTTTGTTTTTGTTTCTCTGATTTCCTGACTTTAAAAAAATCTATCTATATCTATACTAGCTTTATTGAGATATAATTCACACATCATACAATTTACCCACTTAAAAAGCATTCATTGCTTTTTTGTATACTCACAATGTTGTGCAACTGTCACCATGATCCATTTTAGAACATTTTCGTCAGCTCCAAAAGTGGCTGTTCCTTGAGCTCCAGGAGACATGTTTAGGTTGGGCACTCCCTGTGGCCTTGCTGATCCCACAGGCCTGAACGAAAGGTCCGTGGACTCTGGTTGCTGAGGCCCTGGTTTCTGCCTTCCACAGCGTGGTTGTTCAGCTTGCTTTTGAGTGTGTGTCCTTCCGATGAATTCTCCCACAGCCCACACCCTCACTTTGTGCTTATTGCCAGCATTGGTTTCTGTTTGCTTACAACCAAAAGAAAACTAAGTCATAAATTTGTACATACAGGAGGGATTTTTGCAAGGAACAGATCCTAGAATGTGAAACTGCTTGAGAATGGCAGAGCCTGCCCTCTTTTTTATAATAAAGGGCAGCAAAACTGCTGATCAGACTGTGCTTCATTTTTTTCCTGGGACTGTGCACCTTACGTGTAAAATGTCTGGATGTTTCCCAGGGTGGGCTACTTTTCTGCCTTTCTCAAGGTGCTTCAAGAAAGCACTAAGCTTTGGTGTACAGCATCATTAAGAAAGCCTATACCCTGGGTGATGATCCGACATACCAAGCATCTGTCGGTCATGCTCCCTTAGGAAGCAGTCTGCTAAGATGGTGCCATGTGCGGCAGGGGAACCCTCCCACCACTTCGCTCAGGTGGGGCCTTGGAAGACACTGGGTGAAGGAAATCCAGAGGACACAACCTGAGTTGATCAAGGACCTCTCTCCACGGCCAGAGAGGCGAATTGACAAGTAGACTCTAAGGACGTTCCAGGAGGATCATGTCCATGCTTGACATGTTGCTTTTCTTTTTTCCTTTTTATTGAACATTTTTGGTCCCTCCCTGCTCATGTTGTATAACGGATATCATTCAGGCCACAAGTTGCAAGACCATGAGATGTCACATCTCATCCTGCTTGAGTCATGGACATCACCAAGTGATACTTGACTTGGAAGCTGGATGGGGAGACTGTGATTTTGAGTTGCCTCATATTGGGAAGGGGGTCAGTTCATTTTTGGTTGTATTTGGATTAGCTGTAGTAGGTGGTAGCATTAAAAAAATATGCATAGGAATAAAGGCGTGTGTGTGTGTGTATATGCACAATAAACTACCAGTGATAGACCGTGGTATATACACTTGTTATTTTGTCTTCCCAGTGAAGAAACCTGTAGTCAGGTTTCTGGTGCGATAATGCTACATAACACCTAACACCCCCAAATCTCAATGGCTCACAAAAACAAGCACTGATTTCTTATTCATGGGTCTGCAAGTAGTTGTGGTTTTGCAGCACTTGGCTTCTGGCTGCAGGTTGGTTTCTGGTCTGTTCCATATATCCCCAGCGGCTACTCAAGGCCTATTCTCATGGCCAATGGCAGAAGTGCAAAAGAGGCCAAGCCAAACCCTGCGAACACAACCAAAGCCTCTGCTTTAATGCCATTGGCTAAATCAGCAAGGGCTGGGACTTATTCTCTGCCCACAGTAAACCCTGGTAAAGGAAGGGAAGGAAGGAAGAATTGAGAACAAATAATCCATTCTTCTACACTCCCTCTTCTTTTGAGAAATCAACTATGTGATTTCAATGTGTTTTCTCTCTCCACAGATTACGTTGTTATCTGTTCAGTTGCTCATATTAGAAGCCTAGGGTATAAGAGAAGTTCCAGATTGGGAAGGGAGGAGCATTTGTTCAGTTTTAGATATATTGAGTTTGAGCTGACTATGGGATAGTCAGAGAGATGAGGAGACTGTTGGCTATGCAGATCCAGATGGAAACTATTGTGGTTATTTTCTCACACAAGTTCCTACAGGTTTTATGAGTGGGGCTGATGACAAGTGTTACTAATTTCTTCGAGTGACGGCCACTAAGTTGTCCTTATGCTGTAACTCTTAAGTTATTCTGTATTCTGAACCAAGACTGGTCCTGTTACCTTTCATATCTAACTCTGTGGGTTATTAAACGTCAACATCAAGGTTCTCTGTGTGAAATTCCCATGCAGGTTTTGTTGACTTAAGAGAAGTTATATGACTGAAGGGCATTAGCAGGTCATATTTTTCAATCTAGACCTGCTTTAGGGCACCATTTGTAAAGGTTCTCCTGAAAAAGGATTATCTGTGTTTGTGTAAATACACTTGTGTCATCATATCTCATGCAAATTGTCTGTATTGATTAATGGTCTCTTGTTTGCTTCCTTTTGCTTGTTGTATTTATAGCTCACATTACTTATAATTGTTGGACAACATAATATGAACCAGATGGCTTCATTATTCTGTGTTTCACATTTTGAATTGTAAATCTCACATTGGACTGCTTGTCAGTGGCCAGCTGTGTCCTGGAGGAGGAGATAAGGCCAGACCGTAGTTGAAAGATCCTGGGTCATGGACAGTAAGTACTGTCGAAGTGTTAGCATTTGAGGTTTCTTCTGGACCTTGGTTTCACTTGGAAATTCAGAGTGGAAGGCCAGGGAGAGAGAGACTGGGTGTCAAAGGCCTTCTGAACCACTCAGCTGGCCTGGGATTGCAATGTGTTT
This sequence comes from Physeter macrocephalus, assembly GCF_002837175.3. Classification (NCBI taxonomy): domain Eukaryota; kingdom Metazoa; phylum Chordata; class Mammalia; order Artiodactyla; family Physeteridae; genus Physeter; species Physeter macrocephalus. Next base: position 822,394 of record NC_041234.1, on the reverse strand, counting down.
GAAAAGACTCTACCAATAAGGTCACAGAATCTATTATATGTTAGGAATTTTAACCACAGCTAGTCATATTTAAAAATACGAGTATCAGTCAGGGGCCCAGCAGGAGACAGATGGTATATTCAAATAGGATAATTGAGGAATGTTTCCGTAAGGGACTATTTACAGTAGCATGGGTTAAGGAAAACAAGGTTCAGTGAAGTAATATTCTAGACTTGAATGAGCAAGAGGGAGGAGACCCAGAGAGCAGCTACAGGTAAAGGAGAGAGTGACTGGGCCATGGGATAGCCAGACATTTGGCCTCCCTGATGTGGGTGGGCGTCATCCAATCTGAAGACCTGAGTAGAATAAAGGGGCTGAGTAAGAGGGAACTCCTCCCGTTTGACTGCTGAGCTGGGACAAGTCTTTTCTGGCCTTGGACTCGGCCTAACACATCAGCTCTTCCTGGGTCTTGAGCCTATTGGCTTTTGGACTGGAACTTACTTCATTGGCTCTCCTTGTTCTCAGGCCTTCAGACTCAGACTGGAACTCTTCTGGCTCTCCATCTTGCCAACTCACCCTGCAAATCTTGGGACTTCTCAGCCCCATAATCATGTGAGCCAATTCCTTATAATAAATCTCTCTTCGTCTCTCTCTTTGTCACACACGCACATCCTATTGGTTCTGTTTCTCTGGAGAACCCTGACTAATACAAAGGGCAAGGCAACTGGTGCTGTGGCTTTTCTTAGACATATAGACATCCTGGCCAATAGGCAGGGAAGGAGCTGAAGGAATAAATACTTAAATCTCACCCTTCTCCCTGGTGCCTCCAATTGGTTGAACTCGCCTGGAAGTTCTAGAGCAAGGGAGCCAGTGGAGGCAGTCTTTAAAGAGTCTGGGATACAGAGCAGGATGGAGAAGGGTGAAAAGTGGGTCTAGAGGGGCTAATGGAGCCTTTCCATATAATGTATCTAAAACGACTATTGTTACCACTTTCTTAAATAGCCTCCCAGAGATATGCTATGCATACAAAAGCATATATGGTGCTCTTGGTAATTCCCATGATATTTCAAACTCTTCCAAAAATATCACTTTGATGGCTGCATAATATTAAAAGCCTTTTACTATGAAATAGTCTTACATAGATGTTACACTTATATAATATAAATGTATTAATGAATGAAACTCCTGGGTATCCCGTCATCCTGCTTAAGAACTAGAAAACTGCCCAAACTTCAGGACGGCTGTGGGTGCCTTCCCAGTTCCATTGAATGAAGGCTAACCATTATTTTAAACTGTATTATCATTCCTTTGTGATAATAATTTCATTATAATATTTCTGAATATATATGTATTCCTAAACAATATATTGTCAAACTTTGTATGACTTTGGCATTTATGTAGTTTCAAATGTATTTGTGTAGTTTGCATGTAGACTTCTGAGAATCGATTTTTATACTTAACATTATAATTTTGTGATTCATCCAAGTACATTATTTAATTTTTGATGCTGTGTATTGTTTCATTGTGTGTATATACTAGAATTTGTTTATTTTACTGTCAATGGACATTTGTCATTTTTACCTTTTTATAGTATTGCTATCCAATTTCTGTGTGCATTTGTGCCAGAGATTCTCTAGGACAGATACCTGGAAGGAAAGAAACTGGGTGATGGCAATGATCTTCAACTTTACAAGGTAATACCATATAATATTCCAAAGTTGTTGTTCTAATTCACTCCCCATTGCCAGTGTATTAGTTTTGTTGCTCCATAAGTAAACACCTTTAATCATGAAAACATAACATTAATAGAGTGAAAAGGCAAGACACATAATATAAGAAGAAAATTTTCAACACATATATTGAACAAAGGACTGATATTCAGTTTATCAGTGAGAGAAATACAGAAATCTCAACTTTTAAAAATGGGCAAAAAACTTGAACAGGTACTTCATAAAAAAGGATTTCTGAGTTGCCAATAAACATATGAAAAGGCGTTTAGCTCATTAGTTCTTCAGGGAAATGCACATTTAAGACACAATGAGAAGCCTCCTCTGTACTCTCCAAATCCTAGCACTAGGAAAACTGATTGTGCTAAGTGTTGGCAATGATGTGGAGTACCAAAAACTCTTATTCTCTACTGATGGTCATGTATCTCAGTACAACCACACTGGAAAATTGGTAGTCTCTACTAAAGCTGAACATAGGCATAGCTATAACACACAATTCCATTCCCAAAAGAAATTCCTACAAAATGTCAGTAATAGCATTATTCATCAGAATCAAACACTGAAAATAGCCCAAATGTCCATCAAAAGTTATATATACTTGCAACAAAATGGATGAATCTCACAACTATGGGGAAGAATGAAAGATACTAGATACAAAAAAGAACATTCTGTATTTTTTAATATATATATAAAATCCCCTAATGGACAGAACTAACTGATGGTAATAGAAGTAAGGATGATTAGTTACCTTCGGGGAAGGTGATGACTTGGAGTGGGCATACTAATAATATTCTTTATCTTATTCTGAGAATGAGTACATGGGTAAATTCACTTTGTGGAAGTTCAATGAAGTGTGTACTTATGATTTCTGTACTTCTGGTACTTATGTAACACTTCAGTAAGAACTATCTTGAGGGGACTTCCCTGGTGGTCCAGTGGTTAAGACTCTCAGCTCCCAATGCAGGGGGCCTGGGTTTGATCCCTGGTCAGGGAACTAGATCCCGCTTGCATGCTGCAACTAAGACTCTGCATGCCGCAACTAAAGATGCCACATGCTGCAACTAAAAAAGATCCCGCACGCCACAACTAAAGATACCATGTGCCGCAACTAACACCTGGCGCAGCCAAATAAAGAAATATTTTTCAAAAAAAGAACTATCTTGAAAATGCCATATGTTTGGAAATTAACAAACACACGTCTAAATGATCATGAGTAAGAAAAGAAATCATGATGGAAATTTAATAATGACAATACTGCATATCAAAACTTGCAGGTTAAGTGGTACTGTAAGGGAAATTTATAGACTTAAATGTTTACATTGGAAAAGAAGAAAAGCTTATAAATATGTGTTGTGTCCAAATATAGCAATAAAACCTTTTCTTAAAAAAGGATAAAGAAAGAAATAATAACAATAAATGAAATAGAAAACAGACACAATTTTAAAAACTCAACAAAGACAAAAAGTTGAGTCAAGAAAACAAAAAAAGAGAAAAAGCACATATAAACAACTTTAAGGATGAAAAAGGAGGACATAGCTACAAGAAGTCCAACCACGTCCAGCTGTACAGATTTTGTTTTCCAAAGATCACCCTGCTTGGGGAATGTATTATAGAGGAACTTGAGTGAATGCAAACAGAGTAGTTAAGAGTTTATTGCTGTAATCCAGGTAAGATGTAATGTAGCTTTTATTGGGACTAGAGTCTTGCTTAGGGATGACACTCACATTCTAAGGTTATCCATTTACTGTCTTAACTTTTCTTCTAATATTTTTATTGTTTTATTTTTACAATTAAAACTGTAATCTTCATCTGGAATTTAAAAAAATATAGTAGGAGGTAGAGCTATGGTGTTTATTTTCAGATGGAAAACCATTTAACGTAATACAACTCATTTAAAAATAAATTGAAATACCACCCTTGTAAATTAAGTTTCTGTATTTACTTGAATCTGTTTCTGAATTCTGCATTCTTTGTTCTACTGAGTTTGTCTCTTCCTATGCAGATACTATACAGCAGGTTTTACAGTAAGTCTTAATATCTGGGAAGATAAATTACTCCCCTCAGAATTTTTCTTTTATTTTTCCTTGGTTTTATTTTGTTACATTTATTCTTCTATATAAGCTTTAAAATCATTTTACCCTTTAAAAATTCTGATTTTCATGCTGATTGGAATGGCGTTTGTATTTTATTTTTAGAAGAATTGACACTTGTCTTCCCTTCCAGAAACATGTTCTAACTTTCCATTTATTCAGGTCACCTTTTCTTTGCCATGAATATAGATATCAGAACTTGACTGTAATTATGTTCAGCATTTTATGTCTTTTATTTGAATATTTGAAAGTAATATCCATTTTACATTATGCAATTTAACAAGCAAATAGTGCTCATTTAGTTAATCCCTTAATAGTCTAAACATTTCCAACATTTCAAGTATGTCGTTTTGAATATGGTAATTCTTCTTGCTCTGAGAATTACTGAAAACCTCTGATTCATGATTAGGTTGAAGGAAAAGTATTAAAAATTAGATTAATCAGTGGGGGGAGGGATAAATTGGGAGGTTGGGATTGATAAATCCCATGTATAAAATAGATAACTAATAAGGATCTAATTATAGCACAAGGAACTTTACTCAATACTCTGTAATGACCTATATGGGAAAAGAATCTAAAAGAATCTAAAAAAGAGTGGATATATGTATATGTATAACTGATTTGCTTTGCTGTACACCTGAAATTAACACAACATTGTAAATCAACTATACTCCACTAAAAATTATTAAAAATAATAAAATTAGATTAATCAATTTAATATAACTTAACAGACAGTCATGTGTAACTTTTGAATATGTTATGCACCACTGTCTCTTTTACAGATGCCTCTTTCCAGCTTTTGATTTCATCATGTAGCAAAGACACAGGGGATTAGTTTGGGATTTGAATCAAATTATCTTCATAGTTTCTGGGTGAATCAGGTTTACAAGTTCATCCAGAATTTTTCAACAGTCAATAAAGAAGGTGCATGGACATCTAACATCCTCCACTCCCCCTGCAACCACCACCTTGATGCTTAGAGAGGAAAGAGACTACTTTCAAATAGCAAGACTCCCAATGAGTGGGAATGATCAAAAGGCGTTATCAACACGAGCAGTTATTTTTCTTTTATGTTTCAGTGAGATTCTCGTCTAGCAGAGTAAGATGACAGATGCAGCCCCTACTTATTACTTGGGTTTCCCTACAGAAATGATTCTGGAAACACCAACAGGCTTGCATCCTTACATGAGGCAGAGGATCTTTGGAGATGGACATAGAAGGTAAGTGAAGGGGAGCTAATCAACACTCTCCTTTCTCTTGCCAAAGACATATCCTTTTTTCTTTTCTTTGGCCATAGCCCTGCAGTGGAAGCTTGGAGTCTTAACCACTGGACTGCCAGGGAAGTCCCAAATCCACTTTTTTTTTTTTTTTTTTTTACTTTTTTACTATGCGGGCCTCTCACTGTTGTGGCCTCTCCAGTTGCGGAGCACAGGCTCCGGACGCACAGGCTCAGTGGCCATGGCTCACGGGCCCAGCCGCTCCGCGGCATGTGGGATCTTCCCAGACGGGGCACGAACCCGTGTCCCCTGCATCGGCAGGCAGATTCTCAACCACTGCACCACCAGGGAAGCCCCCAAATCCATTTTTATTTAGTGAAGACAGTGCCCAAACCAGAAACTGCAAAACTGTGAAAGGGAACTATTTTGGGGAAATATTTTTCTTGTTGCCTTTATCTAAAATGAAGCAGCCATGAGAATGCAAGGGGAAAATCTAAATATGGTATTTTGGGGGGAAGGGATGACAGGGTTACTTTTCAGTATATTTTAATTGAAGCAAGACGTGAGTTGGCTCTAGTCACACAGGTGGAGTGGGGCTCCTTTGTGGCAGTGGATCGCAACCCAGGCTACACATTAGAATCACCTGAGGTGATATGGTAAATGCTAGTGCCTCAGCTCAGCCCTCAACAAGTTCTTACTCAATTGGCCTAGGATTGGCCTGGGCCTGGGTCTTTTTTAAAACTCCTAGTAAAGTCCTAATGTGGAGCCAGTGATGAGAACACTGTTTTGGAGAAATTACCAAGGGTTTGGGAGGATCAGTTTTTTTTTTTTTAACAATGTGTGAAACAAAATCGCAGCCAGATTTGGCAGGAGATTGCAAAGTGACATGCCAATAGAAAGTATAATAGTAAACCTCTATTTTAGCTTATTTATTCTTAGGGAACAACCAGTGTCCTGCTAGTTAACTTTGGGGGGCTATTTTTTCTAAGTTGGACTTTTCATACTGAAATAATATTTCCATCAAATGAACATCATTCCTTCACATTTGTATTGTTTGAAGTCATATCTTGACCTTCCAAAATGCCTTTAAAATTTCCTTTTGAGTCAGTTAAGTGTTACTCCTTCCTGGAACAGATAACTGGTTTAAGTGGTTTTTGGAATGTTCTCTGGTTTGATTTATGACCGTGAAAGTGAAACCGCACAACTTGGATGGGACTTGAATGCAGCCAAAACCCAGGCTGGGTCTTGAACCCACTGTCTTTTAATTGAAATCACACATCTGGTCTCAGGACTTAATGAAGCTCAGGTTCTTTATGTTTCAGCGTAGAAGGAATTCAGCGAGGGGCAAAGTGATAGGTAAGTAGATTTATTTAGAGAGATACACACTCCATAGAATGTGGTCTGTCTCAAAAGGCAAGAGTGGCCCTGGGAGAAACACATTCCACAGACAGTGTGGGCCATCTCAGAAAGCGAGAGGCTCCAAAATATGGGGTGGTTAGTTTTGGGGGGCTGGGTAATTTCATAGGCTAATGATTAAGGCTAAGGATTATTCCAACCATTTTGGAGAGGGGGTGGGGCTTCAAGGAATTGGGCCACTGCCCACTTTTTGCCCTTTTATGGTTGGCCTTGGAACTGTCATGGCAGCTGTGGGTGTGTCTTTTAGCTAATGTATTACAATGAGCGTATAATGAGGCTCAAGGTCCACTGGAAGTCGAATCTTTCACCATCTTGGACCTAGTTAGTTCTAATCAGTTATGTCGTATCCTCAACGGCTATGTCATTCTTTAAGGGTTGTGCCCTGCCCCCTTCCCTCCTGTTTCAAAAGGAGGCTGAAATTGTGCAGTTGTTGGTTACTTGAAAATTTTTCTTGAAAAATTCTAAGGAAATGGGCAAGGCTTTAGCTGACTAGGGGTTCTGTTTTCAGCATCTTATTCAGCTACTGCCTAATTCTATTTTGTCTTCTGTATAATTGTTAAATATTCATTTTCTGCCTGTATCTGAAATTCATGAGTGATATTGTTCTGCATTTTCCATGATTGATCCTTGTTTTCAGCCTGAAGAGTCTTTCCTTTTCTTTCTTGTTTTTAATTTCCCAAGAGCCTTCTTAGAACTCGATTTTTATCCACCCCTGATATCCCAACAATTTATGCTGGTCCTCTAAGACCATTGCTATAGGACTCAATGGTGTTCTCTTATGTATCGGTGTTATTTTGGATTGATTTGATCCTGGACTCCTAAAAAAAGCATTTATGTTTAGAAATTTGGAGATTTCCTGATGCTGCTTCATGGCTGGTTCTCCCCTGACATAGAGTAGGAAAAGTCCCAAGTGCTCTGTCCTGCAGGACGGCCCCACCATACACTGCCCCCCACCCCCGCCCACTTCACCCATGGCTGGAGAAAGCAGGCTTTTCCTAGAGCTCCCTGTGTCTGTGCCCTCTCCCTCTCTCCTGAGTTGCGGGCTACCCCAGAGCTTGAGCTGGGATATACAGAGAGAAGAAAACCTAGGAACTCTCTTCCAGGTCATCATTTAAGACCTGGGTTCCTTACCCAATCTTGCTGCTCTTCATTCACTGTAGCAGGCAGAATAATGCCTCCCCACACAAAAAGATGTCAATATTCAAATTCCTGGCACCTGTGAATATATTACCTTACCTGGCAAAAGGGATTTTGCAAACTTAATTAACTTAATGAGTTTGCGATGAGATTAACCTGGATATTCTGGGTGGGCCAATGAAATCACAAGGGCCCTTATAAGAAACAGGCAAGAGAATCAGAGCTAGCGGAGGTGTGGTAACTGGAGCAGTTTTCGGGGTGCTGTGAGTCAAGGAATGCAGGCAGCCTCTGGAAGCTGGAGACAAGGAAACAGAAGATTCTCTAGAGCCTCTGGAAGGAACACAGCCTTGCAGACTCATTTTACGTTTCTGACCTCTAGAACCGTAAGAGAATATATCTGTGTTGTTTTAAACCACTAAATTTGTGATAATTTGTTTAAGCAGCAAAAGGAAACTAATTTGTCCACCTTGCGGAGTCTTCTGGTAGTTGCTTTATGGATCTTGTCTAGGGCTTTTTGTTACAATCAGAGGGAGAGATGTGTTACCGGACCCTTTCTAGATTCTTGGACAGCATTACCATAGATATAAATGAATATCGCTTCCACAAGACTGTTAGGCAAGCAGAGCTTTTTATTAAAAGAGAGAGTTTGTGCACAAGGGAGAAGGCAGGAAAAAAAGTGCCAGCTCCGGGAGTAGAAGGGGCGAGTTGCTTTTATAACAAGAGGAAGGGTTTGTCTCATTATAACTGATAGTTTTGAGAAGTCGTCAAACTTCTTGATCAGCAGTAGATAGCTCCACAGTGGCTATCGGGAATAGGGAGCGCTTTTGGGAGAGGAAAGGAGTGCCTCAGAATTTTCTGCAAGAAAGCACAGGAATAGATAAGGTTAAAATTTATAGTTGAGCTTCTTGTCTTATGGCAACTAGGTATACTTGCTAGTGCAACAGAGACAAAGTTAATTTTTTATTCCCGGGAGCCTGGTTTTCTGTCTCTGGGGCTCAGGCCCCCAGGGCCTTTGTTCTTTAGCTTGCAAGGCCTGTTTTGGCCAGGCCATTCCCTAGTCCTTTTCCAAAATGGCTGTGTTCTTTTCATCCTGTCTTAGATGGTGTGGAGTGTCCTTACTCCAGCTTGAGTGGAACCAGAGCCCATTAGTATTATTATTATTTAATTTATTTATTTTTTTTGGCTGCGTTGGGTCTTCAGTGCTGCACGTGGGCTTGTCTCTAGCTGTGGAGAGCGGGGGCTACTCTTCGTCGCGGTGCACGGGCTTCTCATTGCGGTGGCTTCTCCTGTTGCGGAGCACGGGCTCTAGGCACGCGGGCTCTAGAACGCAGGCTCAGTAGTTGTGGTGCACGGAGTTATTATTAAATGAGGCATTTACTATACTCCTTCCTAGGAGCACCAGGTGGGGAACAAGTTTTCTAAACTAGATCTAGGAAGTGACATGGAATCAATCCATCCTCCTCCCCTTAAGGGCTGTCCAATGGTTAATGGATTAAAAAAACATGACTCAATAAAAAACAAACCCCACACACACTCCCCCGCCTAAAAAAAGGAAAAAAAAACAACTAGATGTTCCATATTACTCGCCAAAGTGGAACCCGGGAACAGCTTCAACAACCCAGATCAGTCTGTTACAGAGTCATCACAAGCATGCCTTGCTTTTAAACAAAAAATAATAATTTTTTTGAAACAACAAAACAAAAACTAGTCCTGATCACTTTTCGGACAATACACAATTACTCAAAATTAACTAGTGTTGAGCAGGGGAAGGGGGCCATAGCTCGGGCCTTGTCTCACGAGTGCATGTGGGTAGGTGCAGGGCATTTGTCATTGCAAAAATGAATTTTAATTTTTAATCTTTAATTTAAACATTGCTTATAGTATATCATGAGTGATATTTGCAACAAAAAGAATAAAATGCCTAGGAATAAACGTACCAAGGGACACAAAAGACCTGCATGCAGAAACCTATAAGACACTGATGAAAGAAATTAAAGATGATACAAACAGATTTTTTTCATCTCTCTGTGGGCTTAATTCTGTCCACCCACTCAGAAGTCACCCATGGCCATAAGCAGTTCCTGAGCCTTTTGTAAAGACAGTCTTCTGAAGTCAAGAGACTGAGTGTTATAACGGATTTTTGGTTTTGCTTTTTTACGGCAAAGATAAATGCAGTCATTGAGATAAGCAGTCTCTTACAGCAAGTTCCGTTTGTTTTTTTTCTAAAAGGCTTTGGAATTATTTTAGTAATCGTGGAGTATAAAGAGTTAGACCTGCAGTGTCCATATGTACCGACTGTTTTTGACAACTATGCAGTCACAATTGTGATTGGTGGAGAGCCTCGTACTCTTGGACTTTTTGATACTTCAGGGCAAGAGGATTATGACAGATTACGACTGCTGAGTTGTCCACAAACAGATTTATTTCTAGTCTGTTTTTTAGTGGTCTCTCCATCCTCATTCGAAAATGTTAAGAAAAGTGGGTGCCTGAGATAACTCACCACTGTCCAAATACCCCTTTCTTGTTTGTTGGGACCCAAATTGATCTCAGAGATGACCCCTCTACTATTGAGAAACTTGGTAGGAATAAACAGAAGCCTATCACCCCGGAGACTGCTGAAAAACTGGCCTGTGACCTGAAGGCTGTCAAGTATGTGGAGTGTTCTGCACTTGCACAGAAAGGCCTAAAGAATGTATTTTGACGAAGAAACATTGGCTGCCCTGGAGCCTCCAGAACTGAAGAAGAGCCACAGGTGTGTGCTGCTATGAACGTCTCTCCAGAGCCCTTTCTGCACAGCTGGTGTCCACGTCATACTAAAAGCAATGTTTAAATCAAACCAAAGATTAAAAATTAAAAATCATTTTTGCAATAACGACAAATGCCCTGCACCTACCCACATGCACTCGTGTGAGACAAGGCCCTAGCTATGGCCCCCTTCTCCCTCTCAATACTAGTTAATTTTGAGTAATTGTGTATTGTCCGAAAAGTGATCAGTAGTAGTTTTTGTTTTGTTGTTTCAAAAAAATTATTATTTTTTGTTTAAAAGCAAGGCATGCTTGTGATGACTCTGTAACAGACTGATCTGGGTTGTTGAAGCTGTTCCCGGGTTCCACTTTGGCGAGTAATATGGAACATCTAGTTGGTTTTTTTTCCTTTTTTTGGGCGGGGGAGTGTGTGTGGGGTTTGTTTTTTATTGAGTCATGTTTTTTTAATCCATTAACCATTGGACAGCCCTTAAGGGGAGGAGGATGGATTGATTCCATGTCACTTCCCAGATCTAGTTTAGAAAACGTGTTCCCCACCTGGTGCTCTTAGGAAGGAGTATAGTAAACACCTCATTTAATAATATACTCCTATTTGAAAGTTGCCTTTTCTCTCCACCCTTGAGTAGGTCCAGTATTTGATGAACCAAATGAAAGTGGGCGGAACCTGTCTTGCCCCTCCTCTTTTCTAGGATGCACTATATATGTGACTGTGACTCTCAAGGAAATTTGTTTGCCATTTGCTGATTTTTTTTTTTGAAGTTTATTTCTAACGTCTTTCACTGTTAAGTGAAGAAAAGTATTGCACCTTTTGAAATATACCAAATGGATTGAGTACGTATTGAAAAAACAATTTTTCCCTGTCAGTCATTGTCTTAAGATGCTGAGCATAGATGTGCAGCTTAATAGTGTATGATACAGTGTTCTAGAACATAGCTGAAGACCTGGTATATAGAGGAAATCCGAGGGGTGGTGCTAAAAGACAGATGAAAGAGGATGTGAATCATCCCATAGACGAGTTACGAGGATGGAGACCTGCTTCATCAAGAAGCTGGGGGTGGGGTGAGGTAGGGTGGGGGTGGGGAGAACATTTACCCACATGGGGACCGGTCAGGGGAATCCCCGCATTTCTGTTTTGCATATGACCCCCGCATTTCTGTTTTGCATATGAGGAACCCTAGAGTAGCCAGGTGAGGCTCTCTAGTTTAATAACAATCCTGGGGAGAGTCTTAGGAAGACTTCATAAGCTGATAAAATCCCTGTTAACACTTACGTTGGTTGCAGTTTCCAAGTCTTAAAAATGTTAGGTAATCTTCCCCACCTTCCCCAAATCCTAATTCTTGTAGATGTCATTAGTGTTGAACCAGTGCTTTCTCATGTCTCAATTCTTTGTACGTGCATTCTTTTCAGATGTATTAAATAAACAAACCCTTAAAAAAAAATAAAGGTGGCTGTGCCATGTGACAATAGGGTAAACTCGATATGAAATTCACTTGCATGAAGCTGTTGGATTAAGAGATTCTTGAATTTTAAAAGTTATGGATGAGTTATTTCACGTTTTGCATATAAAGTGAGACTTCATTAATCTTCTCACACTGCAGTATTACAAATCTTAATATAAATTGGCAGAAGATGAGCACTCCCTTAAATTCCCATGCTCAGTCTCCACCTCCAGCACTCTGTTAGAACTCTGGTCCCTCCAGTTCCTTCCAGATGGTCTTGGGAGTCTCAGGCAGGGATCTCATGAAGGCTCCAGGAAAGAGGTCCCTTGGCCGCCCTGTGGCACCCGTGGCACCCATGTTCATGCCCTCTCCTCCTCTAGACCTCTGTGGGAAAGTCTCTTCACGCTGTTAACGCCCAAGATAGCAGCTGGTTCGTTCACTGTTGGTGGTTTTCAAGATCTAGTTTAGAAAACGTGTTCCCCACCTGGTGCTCTTAGGAAGGAGTATAGTAAACACCTCATTTAATAATATACTCCTATTTGAAAGTTGCCTTTTCTCTCCACCCTTGAGTAGGTCCAGTATTTGATGAACCAAATGAAAGTGGGCGGAACCTGTCTTGCCCCTCCTCTTTTCTAGGATGCACTATATATGTGACTGTGACTCTCAAGGAAATTTGTTTGCCATTTGCTGATTTTTTTTTTTGAAGTTTATTTCTAACGTCTTTCACTGTTAAGTGAAGAAAAGTATTGCACCTTTTGAAATATACCAAATGGATTGAGTACGTATTGAAAAAACAATTTTTCCCTGTCAGTCATTGTCTTAAGATGCTGAGCATAGATGTGCAGCTTAATAGTGTATGATACAGTGTTCTAGAACATAGCTGAAGACCTGGTATATAGAGGAAATCCGAGGGGTGGTGCTAAAAGACAGATGAAAGAGGATGTGAATCATCCCATAGACGAGTTACGAGGATGGAGACCTGCTTCATCAAGAAGCTGGGGGTGGGGTGAGGTAGGGTGGGGGTGGGGAGAACATTTACCCACATGGGGACCGGTCAGGGGAATCCCCTTATTTCTGTTTTGCATATGAGGAACCCTAGAGCAGCCAGGTGAGGCTCTCTAGTTTAATAAAAATCCTGGGGAGAGTCTTATGAAGACTCTTCATAAGTGTTAATAGGGATTTTATCAGCTTATTTTGGTTGCAGTTTCCAAGTCTTAAAAATGTTAGGTAATCTTCCCCACCTTCCCCAAATCCTAATTCTTGTAGATGTCATTAGTGTTGAACCAGTGCTTTCTCATGTCTCAATTCTTTGTACGTGCATTCTTTTCAGATGTATTAAATAAACAAACCCTTAAAAAAAAATAAAGGTGGCTGTGCCATGTGACAATAGGGTAAACTCGATATGAAATTCACTTGCATGAAGCTGTTGGATTAAGAGATTCTTGAATTTTAAAAGTTATGGATGAGTTATTTCACGTTTTGCATATAAAGTGAGACTTCATTAATCTTCTCACACTGCAGTATTACAAATCTTAATATAAATTGGCAGAAGATGAGCACTCCCTTAAATTCCCATGCTCAGTCTCCACCTCCAGCACTCTGTTAGAACTCTGGTCCCTCCAGTTCCTTCCAGATGGTCTTGGGAGTCTCAGGCAGGGATCTCATGAAGGCTCCAGGAAAGAGGTCCCTTGGCCGCCCTGTGGCACCCGTGGCACCCATGTTCATGCCCTCTCCTCCTCTAGACCTCTGTGGGAAAGTCTCTTCACGCTGTTAACGCCCAAGATAGCAGCTGGTTCGTTCACTGTTGGTGGTTTTCAAAGATGAGGCCAGAGCCGATGTTTGTCCTGAAGCTGCCCAAGCCCCAAGCTGAGGGCACTGATGTCTGCCTGGAGGGCGCAGTTTACCATTGCTGCAAGAGCCATGGTCAGTGGGTCCTGTTGCCTGTGAATGGAACTGCCACGGTTGACACCTGGTGGTTCAGCTCTTGTGGGTTTTGTTCGCTCCTTTGCTTTGGGCACCTGATTCTGGGACTGCATCGTCAATCCAGTTGATCTGGATGACCAACCTTCTTCTTTGACCTTGTCCACTGTCCTGGTGCCCAAATTGTTCTTACAATTCTCTCCCCTTAGAATGAGTTTCTTTCTTTCCTTTTTTTCTTTTTGGCTGCGTCGGGTCTTAGTTGTGGCATGTGGGATCTTTCATTGTGGCATGGGCTCTTTGTTGTGGCACACAGGCTTCTCTCTAGTTGGGGCACATGGGATATGTAGTTGTGGCACACGGACTTCTCTCTCATTGAGGCATGCGAGCTTAGTAGTTGTGGCATGCAGGCTTAGTTGCCCCGTGGCATGTGGGGTCTTGCAGGATCTTTCATTGCGGCATGTGGGATCTTTCATTGTGGCATGTGGGTTCTCTCTCTAGTTGTGGCACGTGGGCTCCAGAGCACATGGGCTCTGTAGTTTGTCGCACTCAGGCTCTCTAGTTGAGGTGCACGAGCTCAGTAGTTGTGGCACGCGGGCTTAGTTGCCCCGTGGCATGTGGGGTCTTAGTTCCCTGACCAGGGATCGAACCTGAGTCCCCTGCACTGGAAGGTGGATTCTTTACCCCTGGACCACCAGGGAAGTCCCTAGAATGAGTTTCTTTAAATGGTATATTTCCCTACATGCCCAAGGATCCCGTATTCTACCTCCCAAGCCCATAAACATACCTGCTTTCTGTGGTGAACAAAATTTAGATTCAAGCTGAGTTCCCTGCTATACTTAAGGAGAACAGTATAAATTATGTTTTCCCTCCTTTTCATCAATCAACCTTAGTATAGTGCTGAGTTACCCAGTGAGTAGCGGCCATTTCAATTTTACTTTAATAATCAGCTCCCAGAAGAAAGGCAGGCACACAATAGGGATTCAAGGAATATTTGTCAAGTGAATGAGCTTTTATTTGAGGAAATCTTCCTTTTTCAGAACAAGACTGAGTCTTTTTTCTGGTACCCTGATCAAGGTCAAATTTCAGTCTTTGTTCAGAGCATCTGTTCCTTTTAGCGTTGGTGTCACAGACGTCAGAATAGGAGCAGGACACACGCCAACATAGCAGAATAGTTAAGAGTCGAACAAACCTGAGGCAGGATAGTGATTGGACGAGTTAGTTAACCTTTCTGATCAGAATAACATCTAAGCATAGACTTGTGAGAAGAATAAATGAGACAATGAGTCTGTAGCATTATACCTGTCACATGCTATTTGCCCAACAGATGGTAGTTATTAAAAAATTCTATTGATATTTTTAGAGAAGAGCAAGGATCCCAAGTGTTTGAATATCATTTGAGTTTGTCAATCTTTTTTAAAAAATTTTTTATTGAAGTACAGTTGAATTACAATGTTGTGTTACTTACTGCTGTACAGCAAAGTGATTCAGTTACACATATGTACACATTCTTTTTCATATTCTTTTCCATTATGGTTTATCACAGGATATTGAATATAGTTCCCTGTACTCTACAGACCTTATTGTTTATCCATTCTATATATACCAGTTTGCATCTGCTAATCCCAAACTTCTAACCCAGCCCTCTCCCACTCCCCTCCCCCTTGGCAACCACCAGTCTATTCTGTATGTTCCTGATTCTGTTTCTGTTTCCTAGATAGATTCATTTGTGTCATATTTTAGATTCCACATATAAGTGCTATCATATGGTGTTTATCTTTCTCTTTCTGACTTACTTCACTTAATATGATAATCTCTAGTTGCATCTGTGTTGCTGCAAATGGCATTATTTCGTTCCTTTTTTATGGCCGAGTAGTATTCCATGTATATACGTACCACATCTTCTTTATCCATTCATCTGCTGATGGACATTTAGGCTGTTTCCATGTCTTGGCTATTGTGACTAGCACTGCAGTGAACATTTGGGGTGCATGTATCTTTTTGAATTACAGTTTTGTTTGGATATATGCCCAGGAATGGGATTGCTGGATCATATAGTAACTCTAGTTTTTTAAGGAACCTCCATACTGTTCTCCATAGTAGCTGCACCAATTTACATTCCCACCAACAGTGTGGGAGGGTTCCCTTTTCTCCACACCCTCTCCAGCATTTGTTATTTGTAGACTTTTTAAGGATGGCCACTCTGATTGCTGTGCGGTGGTACCTCATTGTACTTTTGATTTGTACTTCTCTAATAATTAGCCATGTTGAGCATTTTTTCATGTGCCTCTTGGCTATCTGTATGTCTTCTTTGGAGAAATGTCTGTTTAGATCTTCTGACTTTTTCAATTGGGTTGTTTGCTTTTTTGTTGTTGTGTTGTATGAGCTGTTTGTATATTTTGGAAATTAAGCCCTTGTCGGTTGCATCATTTGCAAATATTTTCTCCCATTCTGTACGTCGTCTTTTCATTTTGTTTATGGTTTCCTTTGCTGTGCAAAAGCTTGTAGGTTTGTTTTGGTTCCATTTGTTTATTTTCGTTTTTATTTCTATTGCCTTGGGAGACTGACCTAAGAAAACATTGGTACAATTTATGTCAGAATGTTTTGCCTATGATCTCTTTTAGGAGTTTTATGGTGTCATGTCTTTTTTTTTTTTTTTTTTTTTGGCTGCGTTGGGTCTTTGTTGCTGCACACAGGCTTTCTCTAGTTGTGGCGAGGGGGGCTACTCATTGTTGCGGTGCGCGGGCTTCTCACTGCGGTGGTTTTTCTTGTTGCGGAGCATGGGCTCTAGGCACCCGGGCTCAGTAGTTGTGGCTGACGGGCTCTAGAATGCAGGCTCAGTAGTTGTGGCGCACAGGCTTCGTTGCTCTGCAGCATGTGGGATCTTCCTGGACCAGGGATCGAACCTTTGTCCCCTGCGTTGGCAGGCAGATTCTTAACAACTGCACCACTAGGGAAGTCCAATGGTGTCATGTCTTATGCTTAAGTCTATCTATCTATCTATCTATCTATCTATTTATGGCTGTATTGGGTCTTCGTTGCTGTGCGTGGGCTTTCTCTAGTTGCGGTGAGCGGGGGCTACTTTTCATTGAGGTGCGCGGGCTTCTCGTTGTGGAGCACGGGCTCTAGGTGTGCAGGCTTCAGTACTTGTGGCATGTGGGCTCAGTAGTTGTGGCTTGCGGGCTCTAGAGCTCAGGCTCAGTAGATGTGGTGCACAGGCTTAGTTCCTCCACGGCATGTGGGATCTTCCCGGGCCAGGGCTCAAACCCGTGTCCCTTGCATTGGCAGGCAGATTCTTAACCACTGCGCCACCAGGGAAGCCCTTAGGCTTGTCATTAAGCCATTTTGAGTTTATTGTTGTGTATGGTGTGAGAGTGTGTTCTAACTTCATTGATTTACATGCGGCTGTCCAGCTTTTGCAGCACCACTTGCTGAAGAGACTGTCTTTTTCCCCATTGTATATTCTTGCCTCCTTTGTTGAAGATTAATTGACCATAGGTGTGTGGGTTTACTTCTGGGTGAGTTTGTCACTCTCATCTCTGAGTACAGATCTTGGAAACCATGACCCTTCAAATCTTATGCAAAGACAGTAAAAATGCTCCCCCAATTCCACACGATTTATATATATATGGATGGGAATAATATTGCAGCAAAATAGTTTGTAGGTCAATGTATAGGAGGGTTTTTTTTGGTTATCAATATTTATGCTTATGTTATTATTGCCTATCTGTGTTCCTGGGTTCAGAGGCTATTTAGTTTTCTTGTTTCTTATGCAGGCACGCCTCATTTTATTCCACGTTGCTTTACTGCACTGCACAGATGTTGCATTTTTTATAAATTGAAGTTTTGTGGCAACCCTGCATCGAGCAGGTCTATCAGTGCCATTTTTCTAATAGCACTTGCTCACTTTGTGTCTCTGTGTCCCATTTTGGTAATTCTGGCAATGTTTCAAACTTTTTAATTGTTGTTTTATTATGGTGATCTGTGATCAGTGATCTTTGATATTACTGTGACTCACTGGAGGCTCAGATGATGGTTAGCATTTTTAGCAATAGAGCATTTTTTAAAATAGCATTTTTTAAAAATAGAAGTATAGTTGATTTACAATGTTAGTTTCAGGTGTACAGCAAAGTGATTCAGTTATACATATATATACTTTTTTAGATTCTCTTTTATCATAGGTTATTACAAAATATTGAGTATAGTTCCCTGTGCTATAGAGTAGTTCCTTGTTGGTTGTCTATATATAGTAATGTGTCTATGTTAATCCCAAACTCCTGATTTATCAACCCTCCCCTTTCCCCTTCGGTAACCATAAGTTTGTTTTCTATGCTTGTGAGTCTATTTCTGTTTCGTAAATAAGTTCATTTGTATCATGTTTTAGTTTCCACATATAAGTATCATATGATACTTATCTTTGACTTACTTCACTTAGTATGATAATCTCTAGGTCCATCCATGGCAACAGAGTATTTTTTAATTAAGGTATGTACGTTGTGTTTTTTAGACATAATGCTATTACACACTTACTAGACTACAGTATAGTCTAGGCACTGGGAAAACAGTAAGTTTGTGTGACTCACTTCTTTGCAATATTCATTTTATTGCGGTGGTATGGAACTGAACCTGCCATCTCTCTGAGGTCTGCCTGTACCATATGTGTGAACTGAATGCCAGGAACTTAATAAATGTCTGGGCAATGATTGCAGCAAAGAACTCCATTTCTGAAATACTGTTTTGCCTGTTGATTGTAGATGAAGAGCAAAATCAAAATCATTGTGAAATTATTATTGAGGAGAAACAATAGTTTGGGAGTCGTACTATATAAAAACTGCTCAGCAGTCAAGTTATTTTTTTTAAGTAGTTAATGCTAATATTTGAGTGTCAAAAACTACGTTATTTTAGTATGTTATATGCTGAGTAAAAATAACCAGAAGACCTGAAGTTATAGTTGGACCAGATTAATGTGATGGTTCAGTATGGGGAGTACGAGCCTATAAGGATTGGCCAGAGCCTCAGGGAGTAGAGAGGCCTTGGGCATTTGTCCACTGTCAGCCAGCACCACCGATTGGGGTGGCATCTTCCCAGCTGAGGACTGAGCCTTCTCTTGCTGGGAGGACTAGTAAAGATAGGCGCTGGTGCATGGGAGTTGTGGTGTGCTAGCTGGAAGGCCAATGGGCACCAAGTACCCAGGCAGCACCCACGTAGGCCTCCCCAGACCTGGGGTGGTCCTGTCAGTGTGGGAGGGAGACCTCAAGGAGCTGGGGGCAGCAGCTGTTTTCCAGTCAACATGGGAGCACTTCTGAATTTAACAGCCTAGTTTTGAGATCTTCCTGGTGAATCTGGTTGTTTGGTGGGGTTTCTGGTTTCTGCTAGGAGATATCGCTTACAATAATGAGCAAAGAAATGGACAAACAGGGCAAGGGGTTATAGGTTAGGGGATAACACATAGAGTTAATCACAAGGGTAGAGCTAAAAATTTGTAGCAGGTGGCAACTTAGTCCAGTGCTTCTCATAGTCCTTGTGTCCTTGGATTAGTTTACATTGGTTTATTTGGTCCTTTTCTTTATTGACATCTTGACATACCTCCTCACTCCCAAGTTGCTTTGCTCCTATCGAAGATTAAAATTCCCTCCCAGGGAGCAAAACTGCCCACTAAGCAAGATAAATTGTAGTTGCCAGCATAAGTGTATCTCATTTAGTATTAGCCTTCAGGGTAGGTGTTCATGAAAAATTGTTTACAAAATTAATTTATGAAAAGAGAAGTTTCTTTCAGCTGATGATGTTTTGAGAGAAAACACTTTGGAAAATGAGATCAGGACTCCGTGAGTGCTCAGTAAAAAAAAGATTTCACTCTAAACGAAATGTGCTGTTGTAAAAGAGTTCCTAGTTTCAGACAGGCGAGGCCACATAGCGCTGCTTCTCCTCCACTGTGAGATCAGCTAATTGATGTGGGAGAACGGATGTGGATTTCAGCTCTCCAGGTCGTTTTCTTTGGACGTGGAATTGTCTATCCTCTGAGGTTTCTACCAGCCGAGCAGTTATTGACTCTGGCAAGCCATCACAGTTCCAAGATTGATGCCACAATGTGGGACACACAAAAGGGCCCTTGGCCGAGAGCCACAACCCTTGACGTCTGGGCCCGGCTCAGCCACCAGGTAACTGTGGGTGCTTGTACTCTTTGTGATTCAATAAGAATCAAAGTGACCTTGTCCAGCTAGTGCACGTGCTCTCTTAAGCTGCCTGGGCTTTTCTGGTTTATTTAGCACAGGATTCCCAAGTTAAGTCTGCAAAATATGTGATGTACAAAATCACCAAATGCCAGATGTGTTCTTCTGTATCGGTGGGGGAGATTAGCATCCAAGATAACATCCAAGCTGATGTTCTTGTGTCCCAAAGGACTGGATGTCAATCCCAGATAAAGGAGCTAAAGTTTAACATCCACAGCCTAGAGAAATACCTGGGGCCACAGAAGGCTAGTCCATTTACACACAGAGAGATGTCCTTGGGTCTGTGTTGAGGTGGGGAGTGGGAATTGGAATCCCAGACTAAAGCTGGCCCCCTCAGGAAAGGCTGCCCCTGTGTGGAAGGGTAACTAGAAAACTCTGCCCATGGCTTCTCATGAGAGAAGCCATGTTGAGAACCAGTTGTGGTTTGGAGTGAGGAAAAATAAGTCTTTTGTGAGAAACTAAAACCCCAAACCTGCATCGTGCAAGGTGTGGAGCCCGAATTTATAGTCTCCACCTGTGTGGAAATCCCTGGCCAAAGAATTAATATAAACCCAGCTGTAGCCAATGCCATAAGGCAAGTAAAAGAAATGAGGTACAACTTTTATGAAGGAAGATAAAAAAACTCATTACTTTTAGGTTCTGTGATTGTATACCTAGAAAATCCAAAAGAATCCTCAAATTATTAGAATTAATAAGTAGATTTTGTGAGGTCCTGCATATTTATATGAAAAACAAAAATGTAAATAAAACCAAAATCTTTGCCTCATGCCTCAAACCCATTGTCCACCGCATCACGCAGCAGGTGACCTTGTCTCGTACTTCAGAGAAGAATGAGGCTCTGAGGTGTGAGCTCCCACAACTTCCCCACCTTGTGACCTCAGACTGACCTTAGTCAGCCCCCACCCTTGCCTCCTTTCCTGTATTCATAGGGGGCATCCTTTGCTCTTCTGCTTTTACAAACACACCCTTTTCTCTGTGCTTTTGAGTCTCTTCCCTCCCATCTCCCCTAGAATAAAGATATGGCTTCCTCTGATACTTCTTTGTCTTATATGTTCAACCTGGCTCCTTCGCTATAACTTGTAAAGATGCTCAAGTTGCTGTTATCTTTAAAAAAAAAAAACAAACAACAAGAACTATAACAAGCCTTGGCAGACCCCCCAAATCACCTCTAGCTCTCACATTTTCCAAAGAACAGACTAAACTTGTATACATTTTCCACTTTTTAAAGACTCTTAAGCCTATTTCATTCAGATTTCCCTTCCTATTACTACTCTGAAATGGCTTTTATCAAAGTGACCAAATGACCTTCTTAACTGCTCAGTCCATTGGACTCTTTCCAGTCTCTGGCATTTACCACTAAATTGCTCAAGACCCCTACCTACGCCTTGAGTATGAACTTCTGGGTCCTTGTATAGGTCTGGCTGGTTCCTTAACCCTGTCGTTTGTACTCAGTCTTGCCTCAGCTCCCATGATCCTAGGCAAGGGTTCTCTACATTCCCCATGATATGGCAACAAGGGCTTAGGAATCTGGATAGTTTCCTGGGTGGAAATGTGGAGTCAGGGCAGGCAAAGGGCTGAGTTGTCACATATGAGTTAGAACAAGGTTATGGTGCTGTCATTGAGGTAGCTTCTAGGGGCAAAGGGAGTTTTCTCTAGCCCTTATTACTCACTGATGAATGTGTGCATCCCAGCAGACAGGAAATAATTGTAACTGATGGTCCCTGAACTTTTCAGCTGTAACCACTGCAGACTACTGATTGATGACTGATTTGGAATTGGGACATTTTACAACCCAGAGGGAAGGGAAGGGAGGTGGACTCACATGATTAAGACTGGATTTCCTGCCAGCCAGGAGGAACTAGGGCTCAGAGTCCAATTTAGGTTGACCTCGAGACAACAAAGAAATGTGGCCTTTCTTGCACAGTTAAGCTGAGATCCACACCTGTTTCCTATTAAAAGTGTCCAGTAAATTGTAGCTTTTAGTGTGGGGACTGTCCATAATTATCCAGCTCCCCAAATCTGGCATAGTGTGCTGAGGGACTCAGCTGTTGAAGCAGAAATGGTCGGATACACCAGATTTCCAGGGTGGATGTGACCACTTCTGACTGCAGAGCAAGCAGAGCCATAAAGATCCTTGTAGCAAGAAAGCAAACTTGTAGGGTTATCTGACCTAAAAAGGGCACTGGAGAGATCTGTGATTTTGCATTGGGCAGAGGCTGAGAAATGAAGACATGCAGCTATTAGAAGCACTGAAAGAAATGTATTCTAAGCAACATTTCTGCCTGAATGCATTAACAAATGCAAGAACAAAATTTAAAATTTCAGCTCATTATCGTTCTAGTTTTGGCAGCATCATTTTCCCTGAGGCTTTTAAATCTTTCCTTGGAGTCCTCTATATTAACTTTGAATCTTTGATATGTTTTCAAATATTGGCTTAAAGCATCATAGGTTCTTATTTAAGTGGATAAATTGGCTGTCTAGATGTATCCTATTTAATATACAAATATGTATTTTCAGGCAAGTAAAACAAACTTCTGTAGGAAGTTGTTCATAATATGAAGTGTTGTAGGAAAATCATGCATATTTATTTCCTCTCTGTCTTCTGGCTTCTTGATTACGTTATTGTTAAATCATTTATTTATACCAATACCTTGTTAGTAGTGGGACTAAATGTCCTGAAGCATTCCTTTTTAAATTTTCCTCATTCCCTATATCACATACAAACAAATTAGAAAAAGAAAACCCCGTTGACGTATATATAGGAAGGATTTTTCTAGCCCTAATTATCCCACTGACAAAGGATCATTTTCTGTACTTGCATGCTACTCATCTCAGTGTTTGCCTTCCAAATCCCCTTCCATCAGACCCCCTGAACCTTTATTATATTGAACAACCTTCCCTCATTTTCAGGGAATGGGAGAATTGAAAGTCTGGAAGGTGCTTTAGAACCCTGCTGCTCAAAGTATGGATCACTTTGCCCCATCTCTGTTAATAACTTTGAATCTCCATTTCTAGTCTGAATCAGCTGTGCCCTCGGCCTGCCAGGTGTGATTTTGCGATAGCTTTTTGGATAGCTCTGTGCAGATGTCAGCTAGTATATCAGAGCCAACATGCTTAAAACCCAAACACACATAGACATGGCAACACACAATCAACTCACCATTTCCCCCTTCATGTGCTTCCTTTTCTGTAGTCCATTTTTCATGAATGACGTTGCTCTCTTCTTGATCCTCTCAACTGGGCATGGAAAGTGCGTTATAACATCTTTCTCAGTACTACTCCCCCCAACACCCGCCCCCATCCCAATCTGATCAGCCCATAAATCCTGTCAATTAAATTTCTCAGGCCTTGGGCATAGATCCCTTCTTCTCTACTCATTACTGTTCTGATTTCCATTTTCATTGTTTCTTGCCTTGCCTAATGCCACCTCTCCTAATGCATCTCTTTGCCTTCTCCACTCCCTCTTCTCTCTAGGCTATTTGTATTACCTACTGCTGCGTAGCAAATTACCCCAAAACTTAGCTTAAAACTCGCAGATGCTATAGGTCAGAAGCCCAGAAGCAGCTTCGCTGGGTGGATCTGGGTCAGGAGAGCTCTTGTGAGGCTGCGATCAAGGTGTTATCCAGGGCCGCAGTCATCTGAGGCTTGGCTGTGGAAAGATCTGCTTCCAAGTTCACCCAGAGGGTTTTTAGCAGGCCTCAGTTTCTCACCACATGGGCTTCTCCAACAGGCTGCTTAGCACAGAGCGCATGGAAGGTGGCTTCTCCCACAGAGAGCAATGGGATAGAGTGAGTGTTCTCTCCAGATGGAAGTTGCGGTCTTTTTATAACCTAACATTGAAAGTGACTTCCATCACTCCTGCCATATTTTCTTGGTTAGAAGAGTGTCACTAAGTACAGCCCACAGTCCAGGTGAGGGAACTAATTTCCATCTCTTCAGGAGAGCACTATTGAAGAATCTGGATGTATCTTTAAAGCCATCACAAGTTGTCCTCTGGCCACAAATTATTTATCTTCCCACTTGCAAAATTCATATCAAAGAATTGATGGGACTTCCCTGCTGGTGCAGTGGTTAAGAATCCGCCTGCCAATGCAGGGGATTTGAGCCCTGGTCCGGGAAGATCCCACCTGCCATGGAGCAACTAAGCCCATGTGCCACAACTGCTGAGCCCACGTGCCACAACTACTGAAGCCCATGCGCCAAGAGCCCGTGCTCCGCAACAAGAGAAGCCACCGCAATGAGAAGCCCGCGCATTGCAACGAAGAGTAGCCCCTGCTCGCCACAACTAGAGAAAGCCCGCGTGCAGCAACAGAGATCCAGTGCAGCCGTAAATAAATTTATTTATTTATTTAAGAAAAAGAATGTATGGACCTTCATATATCCTTAAAACTACCATACAGCCTTCACAGGAACTGGTATCTTGAGACATAACTTTGTTCTGAATATTTTCTCTGACTCCACTTTACAGAAGAGATCAAACTCCCCAGATCCTTCATCATCTGGCCCTAATACATATTTTCTACTATTTGTTTATGAATCTGCATGCAATCAAACCAAGTGATTCACCATTTCCTAATCATACCTTAAATCTACCATTTCTATACCTTCATGAATGCTGTTTCCCAGGCTGGAAGGTGCGCCCTTATCTCTTTGTTTTCAAATTCTCTTCAAAATGCCAGCCTTGACTCCTTCATAAATTGTGGCAGTTTCCCACAAATAGGATGTATCTACTCTCTTTGGTTTTAAGTTCCTGGAGGACAAGAACCATACCTTGTTCATCTCTATATCCCTCAAAATAAGAAGCATATTTCCTTGTACCCAACAGATGTTCAACAAATGTTGAGTTGAATTATATGAAGACAGCACTTCATTTAGGCGAAACAAACACTTTGAGTTGTTTGTGTCCATGTGGTATACACCAACACCATAAGAGCATTTTGTTTGTTGCATACACTCTGTCTTTCTAAGACGCAAAGCCAAAATTGTTGTATGTGGGACAGCCTGACAGAATTGGTGGTAGAATTTCCAAATTATATCAGCATCTTCAAAGTACCAGTCTTCTGCTGCTGTGTTGGAGGGCCAAGAAAATTTCATTTACCAACCTGTCGATGTTCCACATATATCCCACAAAGTGGGAATGATGGAGCTGTACAACTAGGCTGTCTTTAGCTGTGCTGTAGTGGGACAACTACTATTTAATCTCTGAGCAACTTTCTCTCAGCCACCTCCTTTCCTCCCTCCTTCCCTCCCTTTCTCTCCTTTTCTTCCTTCCCTTCCTTCCTTCCCTCCCTCCCTCCCTTTTCTTCTTTTTTTCCTTTCTTTCTCCCTTTCTCTTTCCTTTCTTTCTTTTCTCTTCCTTTTTTTTCTCTTTCTCTCTTCTCTTCCTCCCTCCTTCCCTCTCCTTCTCTCTTTCTCTTCTCTTTCTCTCTTTCTCTCTCTCTCTTGTTCCTCCCTTCCTCTCTTTGTTTCACTCTTTCTTTTCTTCCTTCCTCCCTGCCTCTCTCTTTCTCTCTGTTTTTCTCTTTCTCCTTGTCTTTCTTTCTTTCTCCCTTTCTCCCTCTTTCCTGCCTTTCTTCCTTTCTTTGTCCATATCACTTGCTCCTCTGACGGCTCCTTGTTATTTTCTCCCACCACTCTGAGGTTGTTGCATGGCTGTTCTCATGGGATTACTGCCCCTTAAATTTAGCCAAATGGAAGTTCTCTCTTTGTTAACAGCTTTATTGAGGTATAATTTACACACCATAAAATCCATCCATTTTAAGTATACAATTAAATGATTTTTAGTAAATTTATAGGGTTGTGTAACCATCACCACAGTCCGATTTTAGAACATTCCCCTGACCCCCAAAGGCCTCCTGGGCTAACTAAATTATTAAAAAAATTCTGTACCTTTTTCTCTTTTTTTTTTTTTTTTTTTTTTTTTTTTTTTTTTTTTGCGGTACGCGGGCCTCTCACTGTTGTGGCCTCTCCCCCCGCGGAGCACAGGCTCCGGACGCGCAGGCCCAGCGGCCACGGCCCACGGGCCCAGCCGCTCCGCGGCACGCGGGATCCTCCCAGACCGGGGCGCGAACCCGGTTCCCCTGCATCGGCAGGCGGACGCGCAACCACTGCGCCACCAGGGAAGCCCCCTTTTTTCTCTTTTTACAAAAAGTGATTTCATATAATTTAGAAAATATAGAAAAGCAGAAGGAAGAAAATAAAACTTCTCTTCATTCCACAGCCTACGGATAATCATTGCTATTCTGGCATATATTTAGTCCTTCTGTCTACTTATCTGCCTCTTGATTCATATCTTAGAAGGGAAACTACAATTTAGGGGCTGCTGAGAATTTGATTAGATCTAGGGACACAGCAGCTACATATTTTTACTTTATTTTTTTATACAGCAGGTTCTTATTAGTAATCCACTTTATACATATTAGTGTATATATGCCAATCCCAATCTCCCAATTCATCCCACCACCACCACCCCTTGGCCACATTCCCCCCTTGGTGTCCATATGTTTGTTCCCTACATCTGTGTCTCTGTTTCTGCCTTGGAAACCGGTTCATCTGTACCATTTTTCTAGGTTCCACATATATGTTTTAATGTACGATATTTGTTTTTCTGACTTGCTTCATTCTGTATGACAGTCGCTAGGTCCATCCACGTCTCAACAAATGACCCAATTTCGTTCCTCTTTATGGCTGGATAATATTCCATTGTATATATATACCACATCTTCTTTATCCATTTGTCTGTTGATGGGCATTTAGGTTGCTTCCATGACGTGGCTATTGTACATAGTGCTGCAGTGAACACTGGGGTGCATGTGTCTTTTTGAATTATGGTTTTCTCAGGGTATATGCCCAGTAGTGGGATTGCTGGGTCATATGGTAATTGTATTTTTAGTTTTTTAAGGAACCTCCATACTGTTTTGCATAGTGGCTGTATCAATTTACATTTCCACCAACAGTGCAAGAGAGTTCCCATTTCTCCACACTCTCTCCAGCATTTGTTGTTTGTAGAATTTCTGATGATGCCCATTCTAACTGGTGTGAGGTGATACCTCATTGTAGTTTTAATTGCATTTCTCTAATAATTAATGATGTTGAGCAGCTTTTCATGTGCTTCTTGGCCATCTGTATGTCTTTGGAGAAATGTCTATTTCGGTCTTCTGCCCTTTTTTAGATCAGGTTGTTTGTTTTTTTCATTTTGAGCTGCATGAGCTGTTCATATATTTTGGAGATTAATCCTTTGTCTGATGATTCATTTGCGAATATTTTCTCCCATTCTGAGGGTTGTCTTTTCGTCTTGCTTGTAGTTTCCTTCACTTTGCAAAAGCTTTTAAGTTTTATTAGGTCCCATTTGTTTAGTTTTGTTTTTATTTCCATTACTCTAGGAGGTGGATCAAAAAAGATCTTGCTGTGATTTATGTCATAGAGTGTTCTTCCTGTGTTTTCCTCTAAGAGTTTTATAGTGTCCAGTCGTATGTTTAGGTCTCTGTTCCATGTTGAGTTTATTTTTGTGTACGGTGTTAGGTAGTGTTCTGATTTCATTCTTTTTCATGCAGCTGTCCAGTTTTCCCAGCACCACCTATTGAAGAGACTGTCTTTTCTCCATTGTATATCCTTGCCTCCTTTCTCATAGATTAGTTGAACATAGGTGCGTGGGTTTATCTCTGGGCTTTCTATCCTTAGGTGCGTGGGTTTATCCCTGGGCTTTCTATCCTGTTTCATTGATCTATATTTCTGTTTTTGTGCCAGTACCATATTGTCCTGATTATTGTAGCTTTGTAGTATAGTCTGAAGTCAGGGAATCTGATTCCTCCAGCTCCCTTTTTTTCCTTCAAGACTGCTTTGGCTATTCAGGGTCTTTTCTGTCCCCATACAAATTTTAAGATTTTTTGTTCTAGTTCTGTGAAAAATGCCATTGATAATTTGATAGGATTGTGCTGAATCTGTAGATTGCTTTGGGTAGTAGAGTCATTTTCACAATGTTGATTCTTCCAATCCAAGAACATGGTATATGTCTCCATCTGTTTGTATCACCTTTAATTTCTTTCATCAGTGTCTTATAGTTTTCTGGTTGCAGGTCTTTTGTCTCCCTAGGTAGGTTTATTCCTAGGCATTTTATTCTTTTTGTTGCAATAGTAAATGGGAGTGTTTCCTTAATTTCTCTTTCAGAGTTTTCATCATTAGTGTATAGGAATGCAAGATATTTCTGTGCATTACTTTTTTATCCTGCAACTTTACCAAATTCATTAATTAGCTCTAGTAGTTTTTTTGGTGGCATCTTTAGGATTCTCTGTGTATAGTATTATGTCATCTGCAAACAGTGACACTTTTACTTCTTCTTTTCCAGTTTGTATTCCTTTTATTTCTTTTTCTTCTCTGATTGCCGTGGCTAGGACTTCCAAAACTCTGTTGAATAATAGTGGTGAGAGTGGACATCCTTGTCTTGTTTTTGATCTTAGAGGAAATGTTTTCAGTTTTTCACCACTGAGAATGATGTTTGCTGTGGGTTTGTCATATATGGTCTTTAATATGTTGAGGTAGGGTCCCTCTATGCCCACTTTCTGGAGAGTTCTTTTTTTCTAAAAAATGGGTGTTGAATTTTGTCCAAAGCTTTTTCTGCATCTATTGAGATGATCACATTGTTTTTCTTCTTCAATTTGTTAATATGGTGTATCACATTGACTGATGTGCATATATTGAAGAATCCTTGCATCCCTGGGATAAACCACACTGGTTCATGGTGTATGATCCTTTTAATGTGCTGTTGGATTCTGTTTGCTAGTACTTTGTTGAGGATTTTTCATCTATATTCATCAGTGATATTGGTCTGTGATTTTCTTTTTTTGTAGTATCTCTGTATGGTTTTGGTATCAGGGTGATGGTGGCCTCATAGAATGAGTTTGGGAGTGTTCCTTCCTCTGCAATTTTTTGGAAGAGTTTGAGAAGGATGGGTGTTAGCTCTTCTCAAAATGTTTGATAGAATTCACCTGTGAAGCCATCTGGTCCTGGACTTTTGTTTGTTGGAAGATTTTTAATCAGAGTTTGAATTCCATTACTTGTGATTGGTCTGTTCATATTTTCTCTTTCTTCCTGGTTCAGTCTTGGAAGGTTATACCTTTCTAAGAATTGGTCCATTTCTTCCAGGTTGTCCATTTTATTGGAATAGAGTTGCTTGTAGTAGTCTCTTAGGATGCTTTGTATCTCTGCAGTGTCGTAATTTCTCCTTGTTCATTTTGAACTTTATTGATTTGAGTCCTCTCCCTCTTTTTCTTGATGAGTCTGGCTAATGGTTTATCAATTTTGTTTATCTTCTCGAAGAACCAGCTTTTAGTCTTATTGATCTTTGCTATTGTTATCTTTGTTTCTATTTCGTTTACTTCTGCTCTGATCTTTATGACTTCTTTCATTCTACTAACTTTGGGTTTTGTTTGTTCTTCTTTCTCTAGTTCCTTTCGGTGTAAGGTTCGATTGTTTATTTGAGATTTTTCTTGTTTCTTGAGGTAGGCTTGTTTTACTGTAAACTTTCCTCTTAGAACTGCTTTTGCTGCATCCCACAGGTTTTGGATCGTCGTGTTTTCATTGTCATTTGTCTCTAGGTATTTTTAAATTTCTTCTTTAATTTCTTCAGTGATCTCTTGGCTATTTAGTAATGTATTGTTTAGCCTCCATGTGTTTGTGTTTTTTACTTCTTTTTTCTTGTACTTGATTTCTAATCTCATAGTGTTGTGGCCAGAAAAGATGCTTGATATGATTTCAATTTTCTTAAATTTACCGAGGCTTGATTTGTGCCCCAAGATGTGATCTATCCTGGAGAATGTTCCGTGCTCACTTGAGAAGAAAGTGTAATCTGCTGTTTTTGGTTGAAATGTCCTATAAATATCAATTCAATCTATCTGGTCTATTGTGTCATTTAAAGCTTGTGTTTCCTTATTAATTTTCTGTTTGTATGATCTGTCCGTTGGTGTAAGTGAGGTGTTAAAGTCCCCCACTAATATTGTGTTACTGTCGATTTCCTCTTTTATAGCTGTTAGCAGTTGCCTTATGTATTGAGGTGCTCCTATGTTGGGTGCATATCTATTTATAGTTGTTATATCATCTTCTTGGATTGATCCCTTGATCATTATGTAGTGTCCTTCCTTTTCTCTTGTAACATTCTTTATTTTAAAGTCCATTTTATGTGATATGAGTATTGCTACTCCAGCTTTCTTTTGATTTCCATTTGCATGGAATATCTTTTTCCATCCCCTCGCTTTCAGTCTGTATG